>NC_055689.1:20194635-20430347 GCF_017639745.1 Melanotaenia boesemani | reverse complement strand
GAGGGGAAACATTAGTTGTGATAGTAAAGGTCAGGTGCAGAGATCTGTTCTACTTTTATCCTACATTGCCAAGGAATCTCTCTCTTCTGGTTACGAATATAGCACTTATAAATCATTAAATTTGAGGGTCAGGTACTTTGATGTCATGATAGACTTAAGGAAAGTTATATACAAAGACATGAGGTTATGTAAGGAGTCATGACTGGTGGATAAATGCAAGCTTCCCTCTTAAATGATGTATTCAGATTAAGACTTAGCAGCAGATAGATGAGCAAAAGAAAGACAGCTGAATCCTTTTTGGTTTTCTTCAATGTGCAGCTCCTTCAAAGTTCACACCATGGCCTGACTCTGAGATACAACTTTCTTAACCAAACAGGCTAAAAGAAATACACACACATAGGTGGATTTTCTCTGTCTTGCACAGTCAGACTCTTATGACTCATTTTGTGCTGTCAGTGAAAACACATATACACACTCAATATACACATTCAGTCACTCAGTATAGTATTTGAAATCTCCCTGAGGCCCTCTCCTGAGCAGCTGTGCATGCTGACCAGGTGCATCTCATTTTCCATGCTGTCATCATGCCAGCTGAAAGATCCTGCTGTTTCTCCACATGAGGCAAGACGACCTCATCTGCGTTTCCAGTTGTCTACTGACCTGAGTGGCATGTCATAGTATAGGCAGCAATTATTCTAAACCGAGGAGCATGTGCATATTTCTGTCTGAGGCGGCAGTCTCTTAATTAAGGCTTGTTAATTAAGGGTCGAAACCTGCTGCTCAGTACTGCTCTTTTAGCCTACAGCTGTTCTTGAGGTTATCTACGCCGAGGGCCATGATGTGATTGGAAGATAATAAATGGAAGTGCTTGCTTACTTAACCATCTTAACCAAAACCTTCTCAGTTGATTTTATTTGACCTTTTCAGAACAGTAATAAATCCATTTTGATTTTGTTTTTGCTTTTTTCACAAATGCAGTAAAAACTGCCGTTAATTGACTGCATATAAAAGATGGCAGTCCTCTAAAAACATATCATACTTTAGATTTTTAATGCAAGCAAAGATGAATTACAGATAGCAATATGCCAAAATTAGGACAGATGAAGTTATTTCACATGAGAGGTTTCTGTAATTATGTTCATGTCTGTGCGCTCCTCAATGGTTTGAAGTGGGCAGCACGCAATGAGGAAAAAAAAGCAATCACAGTAAGAAATTGGAAATATTTGACTGAAAATGTAACAACAGGCAAGCTTGAAGAAGTAATGAATCTTAGAGCTTTTCAGCTTTAAACTTTATAGATTGTTTTTTCTTATTTAGACACAGATCATGAATGTTATTTAAAAAATGAAAGATTTTAAACCAAAAACAAAACAAAGCTACCATAAAATACTGCAGACATTTAGATATGTTTACACTGACAAACCTACATGCCCACATATCTTATATGACGATTAAAAGTCAACAAAAGCCTCTGTAGAGAAGGTAGTATGTTATATGCTCTTACAAAGATCACACCTAAAGAAAAAAATGAATAAGCATGGATCACATTTAATAAGAATAATCAAAGCAAACAAAACAAAAAAAAATAAATACTCATGACTTATTTAGGTCCTTCTGCTCTTAACACTAATCATAAGTTCAGTGTTAAAGATGTTAGAAAATAAAGACAATGGATGATGGAGAAACCACGCGTCTCAATACCATAAAACACCATCTATTTATCTAGATGAAAATCCCAGGAACGCACAGAAGACGAAGATGCACAGACTGTGTGCCATGTGACTCCTGCATGTTATCCTTTCACCCATGCTTGACCAGATAATCAAAACCATGTTTACATTAAACTGAGCACAGTTTTACTGTTGTTACATGGCACAGCGATGACCTGATGCAAGCCACGATTGGAAAACCCTTTTATTTCATTTTCAAGTTCATAAACTACATATGAAGCTTTTCTAGAGTTATGCAATTCAATGTGAGTCCTCGCTGCATGTTTTCACTCCCCCTGTCAGGTAGAAGAGCATCCACACGAAAGCAGAAAACAGAGGTTGAAGCATGAAAACTGCAAGTAGACTCTTTTCACCTGATCAAGCATGCTCGCCTCTTGAATATGATTTTGTTGGTATTGATTTCAAGCATTTACCTAAGAGTGCGCAACATTTTTTGCTAGATCACCAGGGAACACAACTATTCCTCACCCATCATGCTTACCTACAGAGTGCTGAATCTGCGGACAGTGCAGGAGTTATTATGTGCAGATAACCTTCCCTTCCCTTTATAATCCAAGCAGGCACAAAGGGAAACTCTTCATGAGCTGCAATTATGTTTTCTAGATAAGATAAGCAGTTCACAATTAACTTAAGGCTTGCCCCAGACATAAGGAGCTTTTCATATCTGCTGACCCAGCCAATCAAACTGCTCCAGGAGTTGATTTCTATATCACCATAGCTAAGCTTTTGCCTTTGTGTTTTGTGCTTCTTTTTTTTCTTTTTTTTTTCCTACTTTGTTGCACCTCACCCTCAGAAGATCTGACTCCAACACAAGGGGCGTACACTGCTAAGTTTGCCTCTCCTTGCCCAGTTCAGTGGGATAAATTTGATTATCATACTGACCTTGAGAGGGACTACACTTAAATTGACATTTCAGGGAAAAATACCTTATTGCGTTGGAAACATGTGGCTTCCTCCACACAGAAACTGCGTCACACTGAAAGTGAAGTTTGGTCAGTTAATGGTTTTCATGGACCCCATGGTCATTTATCTGTTTAACTGTGTGAATTTCTCAAGAAGATTAAGTATGAGAAAAGTAAAGCATGCTGGTTGCATTCTCAATTGAAATATGCCAGCCAGCCTGGCAAATCCTGAGCAGTCCCTAACCCATTTATCAGTGACACTGTGTACACTCAATGCACTGATTCCATTAGAGATGACATTTCTAAGCTTTTGAGATCTATCTATGGTCTCTCTCTCTCTCTCTCTCATCTCTCTCTCTCTCTCTCTCTCTCTCTCTTCTCCTTCTTCTTTTGGCAAGGGAAACGCCTTCTGCTCATGCTTACACACTTGCACCCTTGAAGCACAGGACTTGTGATAATCACCTGTCTTACTGCAAAGAAATGGCAGTAACCCTTCCCAGTTGAGGGGGCTGTGCGCTCCTAGAGGCTAAATGCACATTTTTAAAGCCGTTAAGTTAAAGAGAGATTTAATTGGTTTGAGCCCCCTTGTATATGTAAATTGAAGTGGATGGCTCCTCCCATGCACCTGATCGGGAGTATTTACAGCTCTTTACAGCTACCAGCTACCACTGTTTCCAAGAGCGCAGCGACGCACCATGACACACCATTGGACTTGAGCAATAATAATTTCCGTCGTTACGCAGCAAAGTTGACCGATTATTAACTGAGGGGGAAAAAAGTTTTTCAAAAGTTGTCCTCTTGTTTTCAAGATGCCACGCTCTTTTCTAGTCAAGAAACACATAAAACTCCGCAAAGAAGCCAAATTATAGTGAGCTGGAAAGCCCACAGGTAATTTTTTTCTTTTTATAGGAAGGCAGCTGTCTTTATAAAGTTCTACCAGATGCGTTTCACTCGTTTTTACTTTGCAGAAGTTCATTTTAAAATCTGCGCTCCGCACTCCAGCGATGACAGCCAACAGCTGATAACATTTCCTTTTGCTCTCCTTATTTCAGTGTTCATCACACCGCACTTCTACAAGGGTCTCCCTCTGTCTGTCATCCCCAGACGGAGATCCTGAGCCCGGCAGCATACAGCCCCATCACTGTGTGGACTACCAGTAACTTGCCGTGGTCGCCGCTGCCCAATGACCTCTCCCCATCTCTGGATACCCCTCATCTCTCTCCGACACCTCCTCTAAAGACCACAGCGGCTCAGAAAGTCCAAGGAGTGATGAAGACGAGCAGATGCTGCCTAAACTTTCAGAACCTCACGGAGTGGAGGCAGAGAAGTTTCAATGTAGTTTGTGCAGCAAATCCTACTCCACGTACTCTGGACTGCTGAAGCACAAACAGCTGCACTGCGACGCCCAAACGAGGAAATCCTTCAGCTGTAAATACTGCGAGAAGGGAGTATGTTAGTCTGGGAGCTCTCAAAATGCACATCAGGACTCACACTTGCCTTGTGTTTGCAAAATATGCGGGAAAGCTTTCTCCAGACCGTGCTGCTCCAAGGACATATCAGGACGCACACGGGTGAGTGGATGGGGAATGAGGAGTGGGGCCTCTTGAGTGAGGAGAGAGCTGGCACACACACAGAGATACAACATGGTTTTTGATTTACTGGTTTCAGCAGTTGCATCAAACCCTGTTTTGTTGTTAGACTGAACAAAAAGGTTTTATCTCCTTTTGCTATGTTATCAAGTCTGTGTTTAAGAAGCCAAATATAATGGCCAAGATGCCTATTTGACTTCACATTTGAATGAAAATGCATTGTGTTCAGCTGCTGATAGTGTTCTTTCTCATGTCTGCTTCCCCAGGTGAAAAGCCTTTCTCCTGCCCTCACTGCAATAGGGCATTTGCAGACAGGTCCAATCTCAGGGCTCACCTACAGACCATTCGGATGTGAAAAATACCAATGCAAGAACTGCTCCCAAAACCTTCTCCAGGATGTCTCTTCTGCACAAGCATGAGGAATCTGGTTGTTGTGTAGCACACTGAACTGGGATACTTTTCCACCACCAGAAATTCCCCTCTGTTTCTTCTTTATTTTTCCAAGCCCATGGAGAAGTGTCAGGGAATCACACCAAGGGGGTTTGCTGACAGATATGCAGACTCTTTTCTTACAACTGGTCCTTTCATGTCGAGTGAGAAATAGCCCAGCGCTCACAAGATTCTCCTCATTTCAATCAGTGTTCAGTGATTGCAATCAGTGTCCAGCTTTGTCAAACCATGTACTCACCTGCCTGTGCTATTCATGCACTTTTCTGCATGTCTAGAAAGTTTTATAGGCCTCATAATGTTGTTTTCAGAGTTTGTACCATGTTTCTCAAGGGCTTTTATGCAGTGCTCCACTTTTTTATACAAATACTACCAAAAGGTGCATTATGACTGGCAGTATGACTATAACCAGTGGAATACTGAAGCCATTGCTACATAGGGAACAAGTGCAAACTTAGATTTAGTGGGAGATTATTATAACTTTTGCACAGTCTGTTGTAACAGTGTATCAGCACTTGAATAGCAAAACAAGTGCCTCAGTTTTACTCAGCAATATGATGTATTTTTCAGCAACAGGTTCCTTTTATATTTTTATATATTGAATGTAAGTCGTGACTGAGATGATTGTACATTAACAGTGAAAACTGTGATGCTGAATGATTTTGATATTTTCATATTTTCATGACACTTTTAAAAATAAATAACATTTTGTATAATTTGTTTGGTATCTCCTAACTTCCTTTTCCTCTGAGACCTTATTAGCTTTGATGTAAGAGCAGCCTTTTCAGAGGGACTTAGCAGGACTCATTGATTGTTGCATGCTTCAAAGGGAAAATCATACAGTAAAGGAAGAATCATGCAGTAAAGTGAGTGATATTTAATCCAGCTTGCACCATCTCATGTTAAGAGGATGTAAAACTAAGAAGAGAGGTGATTCAGTTCTGTCAGGTCTGAACCTGTTCCCTGTGAACTGTCCAGACATCAAACAATCTTGAAATTTAACACATACTAGCTATATTGATCTGCACTTACTTGTTACACCCTTTGAGGGCCCAAAACTCTGTCTTTGTCTAAGTGTGTGTTAAGTTTAAGTATGAAAGTGTAGTGCTTAAAAAAGTCATCCTAATTTTAAAACTCATACATTCAAAGTAGCTTTTAAGTTAATTCAATGAAATATGTTTTGTATTTTTCTTCTTTTTTTTAATCTTAGTATTGACTCATTGCAATTATTGTAGCGTGCCTGGTCATTCAAATATTTAGATTTTAACATGTATTTACAAAAAGGTCAAATCTGCATTTGCTTTGACGACCTTCTTTAATTCTGGGGTGCTTGCATTAAGGATTAAATAGGACATTCCCCAGGCTACATTTTGTTGTCTTATACCATATGTTGTCTTGCAGCAGAAAAAGATTAGATTACAACAAGCGTAATACTTTCAGGGGATACAGTCCAAGCTGAAACTCTGTCTAACAAACCCCACACTGTGTTACTGTCTGCACTAATGGCCAAAAGCTGCTGACCTAAAAGATGTGATCTGACAAATAGACACTTGTTTTTCTAGCTTGTGAGGAGCAGAACAACCCTGTAGGTATATTCTCTCCTCTCTGAGTCATCATCAAGCTTTGCCAGGTGCTCGCCAGCCGCACTTTGGTTTAGGCCAGGTGTATCTGTGGCTGTTCAACCTTGCTAGGAAGCAGGTGCAACCCAGAGGATACAAGCCAAAGTCACATCTCCCGCAATTCTGTGGAAACAACAGTCAAGACCTAATGAGGAAATGGCAGAGCAGCAGGTTTGATTATTCAGATCATAAAAGTAAAGCGCTAACAAGAGGGCACTCTAAACCCTCACAAATATTATTTTCTTTTTGTTGAAAATCTAATATCTTTCCTTGAATTAGTATCACTTTATCATAGGAGTGTCAGAGAAGTAGAAAAATGTGAATATGTGATGCCAATTAATGTAATAATCTTGGAAGATTTTCCTTTTACAACAACAATTAACCGCATGACTGATTTCTCAGATAACAACAACTTATTAAACGCTTCTCCCTCCAACATGAATATTTGATTTAGCTGTTGTGACAGTAGCAGTAAAAGACAGGGAGGAGGTGGAGCAGGAACTTATTTTTTATGTATATGGCTATTAGAGGAGGTGTTAAAGAATGTAAGATCAAATATTTGCAAGGTGTATAGACCATTACTAGTCACACTGTTGTGTTGAAGTCTTTACAGACCAAATACAGGTAAAGTATGGTCTATGGGTAGTGTTTTTTTTTTTTTTTAAATTGCATTAGAAAGTAGAATCTATGCACTGAAGTATGATGTGCAGGTAGATAAATTGATTCCTAAAAATAGACTGAACAGATTTGAGACTAAAATAGAGTTGTTTAATAAATTCAACACAAATAACATGTGGTTTTGTCACTTTACTTAGCTTTCATTCATTTAATTTGGCTGTCAAATGTGAGGTCATACGTGATTTGTATTCTCTCATAAATTGAATTATGTAACATATTTTTTGCAGTTTTGCATCAATATGTTACATGACTTTATTTTGCTCTTGCACAAAATGAATTTACTTTACTGAACATTTAACTTAGTAGTGAATTTTTTATTTAAATTGCCAAGGATGCTTCAAAATGGCGTGTTTTGTTAGACCAGAGTCTTTTGAACCCAATTATACTTTTAATACTTGAATATATGACAGAGAAAAGCATGAAATCCTTACATTTAACAGGCTGGGAACCGTAAAATCTTTTGCATTTTATGCTTTAAAATCATTCAGAACATTAGGCACATATGAAAAGAATTTGCAGTAATTGATTCAGTGAGTAATCCTGGCAGCTTCTGTATAAATAAAATATAATTTAGGCCACATCTTTATCTGTCAATTCGTTTAATTTAAAAACCATCAATTTGATTTCTGACTGTCATTATAATTTGAATTAACTATACCATTTATTATACATTATACCACATTAAAGAAATGTTCCCAGTGTGCACATTTAGGTGCCCAGGGCAACATAAAGTCCAACCTCAAAGAAAAGACTGCTGGATGTAAAGCAGAGCATGACTCCCTGAAACCTGCTGACTTTATGGTGAAATCAGGGAGTATGATTCCTTTATGACCATCAGTGGAACAAATAAAATTACGGCTGTTCTCTGAGGTCTTACCCAAGAAGTGATCCCAGCTCCTCAGTCTAACCCCACCACATCAGACAGGAAATGATTGTGTATGCCCATTTACTCCACCGCCTGGAGGAATGTTTGCCAGTTTACTGAGCACCCACATCTTGTTAAAGACCATTCTCCTTTGTTGCTGTTGTAGGATGGTGCATTAATTTTTGTTTTCAACTGGAGGTGCATAATTTTCAGATACCGTTCGCCTCTAATTGTGAGCCGCCCTTTATTATGTTGATAAATCGGATTTATGCAGCTCATGCAAGCATAATTTAATCAATGGGGATGCTGTTTTCTTTCAAGTTTTGCTGTTCCTACAGTTTTATGAATTTATGCTATTATCGTAAAAGAGTTACTATGAAGGTCAATTCTGCTGTTTTAGGTAACTGCGTCATACAACAAATAGGAACAGTCCACTTGTTTGATGAGTGGCAGGCTGCGGTCCTTTGTGTACCAAAAGATGGTGGCTGACCCTCCATGTAGGTCAGAAATGATATCTCTTGAGCCTGTCATTAAGAGCACCAAAGTAAAGAGCCCTGCAGAGACAGACAAGGCTGTGTTGTCTTAATCAATAGTTCTGTGGTCCCTTTTTGTGGCTTTCTTGTTGAGAAGAGGTCAGCTGTCAAAGAATCCTGTGATCATATTTACTTGATTGTATTTCCTCCTTAATGCTCAGCCCGCAAAAACCCCATGACTACAGCTGCAGAAGATGATCTCTGTAAACAACATGGCTCTTTGTGGTCACAAATGATCTGATGGAGAGAAAGGTGCCCTTTCCAGTTATCACGGCTTTTATGTTTAACTGTTAATGTTAAACTCCCTGTTATGTATGTCGAGCACAAGCCAAAGAAAATAAAAGCTTTAAAAACCGAAGCATGTAATAACAGTTCAGTTACGATTTCCTAGAAACAATAAATTACTGAAACTAAAAGTTATCTTTGGCCATGAACACATGACCACTGGTTATTTAAAAAAATAAAATAAAAAAAAATGTTTTTTACTTCTATACCAACCAGTCTCCTCAACGTCAGGTCTGACCAGGTCTGGTCTAAACCGTGAAGCCAGCGGTGGGTTTTGTGTTGTTATAAAGTGTTGTTTTTATCTAGCGGTGTACTCCATTTGGCACCTTGTTTCTTTTTTTACTGTACATTTATATGCAAACATGTTAGCAAGATTAACACTGTATTGGTTGAGTCTACTATAGTAATGTAAACAAAGGGTGCATATTTGTGATGCCAAACCGAGGAAAAGGTAGGAAATCTGATGTTGCAAATCAGTCATTTTCCAGTCATAAATGTTACAGTCAGAATTGGTGAGGCTCTTCTTTTTTTTTTTTTTTTTTTTTTTAAAAATAAAAATATAAAAAATAAAAAAATAAAAAAAAAATTGGTGAGGCTCTTCAACCTGGACAACATTTTCAAAGGGTTCAGTTCAATTTTGCCCCAAAAATTTAATTTGACTGAAAACAGGACAACAAAAATAAAGAAAAATCCGCATTTATTAAGATACATCTTTTCTTTGCACAAGGCATTTATCCAAACTTAACTATGTATTTTGTCTACTGCACACTGAACTCAACATAACAGTTTCAACCATTTTATACACTAAAATGTGATTTAAGTGTGACTGAATCGCATCACATGAATTGTTAAAAGCTCTGAAAACCACTTTTCTAACAATCTAGTTGCCTTAAACAACACCGTGTTGTGTTATATATAAGAATTCTGGATTCCATCCATAGTTGTAACTAATAAATAAAAATTGCTAAAGATCAGAAAATGTAGTTTTAGCTAATGCTAATAGTTATCTCACCAGCTAATTTTCACTTAGCTTCCTTGTATTACTCTTCCAGTGGCATGGTGGGTTTTTGAGGCCCACAAACTAAACAATTTTATGACACAATGATTTTTTTACATGGTAAACCAGATGTCTGAGCCACACATGCAGTTACTGCAGCTTTTTTTTTTTCTTTTGAAACCAGAGCTCTTTTTGTTGTTGTTGTTGTCTAGCTGGTGAGTGAGTGAACACATAACGAAAGTTTGATAATACTGAATATCAGTTTAACCCTGCCATATGGTCTTGTTAAATCAATGTAAAGCATTTGTTGTTCTGTTTAATCTCTGAGGTATTTTATCATTAATGTATCAGTGTTGTAATGTTTCAGGGAAAAAAGTCCACTAAGACCAATACTCAACATTTTTCTCACAGTTAAATCTACATGTAATAATCATTTATGAATGTGTGAAGCCATGTCTACAAATTCTTCAAACATTTCCCTATCTTAAAATAATTAGAAGAAAACTTCTGAAATTATTTAATATGAAATATATGAATTCCCATGGAAAACTATGAAAAGTAGTTCTTCTCAAGCAACCCAGTGTTTCACTTTACCTCACTTTGCATGGTTGGATGACCCTCATCACACTACAGATGCCAGGAGTGACCAGGGAATGCTGCACATACATGTTAGTGAAGAGGTACAACAGTATGGCTCTATCATCATCTCATATGAATCACTATGCTGCTTTACCCTGAGCAGACCTAGTTCTCAGATTTCTCTTTTAATCTTTTACTATGTCTCATTATTCTGGGTAAAATCACAGCATTTTCTTATTGTTAGATTTCATTGCAAAGTGTGCAGTGAGTAATCGGCTGCAGGCATAAAACATAAGGTTGACCCAACCCTGCAAAATGAAGCAATCTGGTTCTGTTTCTTTTCTTTTTTTCTAATTTTTCCACTCTAATTTCCAAGAGTGCCCATGATTTCTTGTATTTACAGCTTAATCTACAACATTGTTGTTTTATTTTAGATATTTTAGATATTATTTTTTTATTCTTATCTATTATTCCATAGAGTAAAATCCCAACACTGCATTATTGATTAACTGAGTACTTGTGAATACTCTTGGGCAGCAGCTGTTAACAAATAAACTAATAAACACAAATATTATTTTATCTCTGTAAAAATAGATTATTACGTTCTAAAACTGAGTTTAAAACCTTTTAACAGTCACTGATCCAAATCAAGTCCATTGAGAGTAGTTAGACTGGCATTTGCCAGTTCAGAATTAAACATGACAAAGTACACACAATTTCCAAGCACAACTGGAAAAGTAAAAAATATTTTTAGGAACCAGTTCCACACAAACAATAGTTCTTTACACTCTAAGAGCAAACCAAAGAATTCACTTTTCTGACATCTATAAAAGCACCTGATTGTTGACATTTTCACAGTCCACAAAGCCCACAGGAAAAAAAGGCTTCTTTGCTTTTAGTCTTTTATAACAAAGTGGGTCAGTGTTAGGGGTTTAAAGTGTGAAACTTGTGTGAACAAACTCTGAACTGTTCTGTGACTCAGTCCTGTCCCCCATGCAAATTTTGACAATCTGTTTTTTTAATACAGAGTCTAAATACGAAAGATGACCTTTGTGTTGTTTTGGTATGTGATCCCAGAAAAGGTAACTACAAAGATATCCCTTCTTTTGAAAATTGTCTCCATCATTATGTAGTTTTCCAGAGTAGAATCCATTTTTTTCACATTTCACAGTGGCAGAGATAATCATGTATGTAATGTCTACTCAAATGTATTTCAGGAAGTTGTACTGCAGGACAGCTTTTAGATACATGAAATAATATTCTGACAGCCCTTTGAATGCTGTCAGTTCACAAAGTGGTACAGGAGAGGGCTGGTTTGATGTGAGTGTGCTGGCACACTCAGTGGGGAGAGTCTGCTTTTTAATTTGAATAATGATGATGATATTCTTTGAAAAGAGAGTAGAGCAAATTGCTCATTTTTAATCCTTTTAGACCTCAGAGCTGCTTTTGACACTGCTGATCACACAATTTAAATTTTGACGCTGTAAGCACTGGGTGGTATTACCTATCATGTGCTTGACTGATTCACAAGTCAAAGCGCAAACTGAAACCTTAGTTTCACAGATTGAAATGCGTCTTTTTCTTTAAGTGAATGTGATATCGGGAGTTCCTCAGGGCATAGCCTCAGCAGCAAATCTTTTGTTTCAGAAATGTTTTCTTCCAGGCTTTATGATTTGTAAACACAATATTTAATCATGTTATTTTGCCGTGTGGATAGTTAATTTTAAGCCTTAATGATCCCTCAACCTCCGAAGGCAACAAATTTGAGCAGAGGTTTCATACAGTTGAAGTCAGTTGTAGTGTTATGGTCACCCAAGAATGAGTTGCTGTCTTTGTTGATTCCTTCTCTTCTAGCACTGCCCTGGGGTTGACATGGGTGGTTTTCTTAATATCTACTGGACAGATTGCCATGAAATGTATTTAGTGATTCACTTCTCATTCTTTAAGAATTGTGATAACTTTAATAAGGCCCATTTAAAAGGCTGAGTCTTGTCAAATTTGACAAATATATATAAACTATATCCACATACCTGATAAACTAAGGACATTTTCATTGTCATTGGATAATTCTGTTTTGTAAAACATAAAATGAAGGAAAATTATCATCCGGATAATTATTATGATTCGGAGGGGGATGGCTGTTGGCAGGAATGACCTCCTGTATCTTTTTAAGCAGACCTGAAGAAGCCTCTCACTGAACACATTTTGTCGCTTTCTCACTGTATTGTTTAGAGGGTGTGAAAAATTGTCCATCATGTTCAGCAACTTGTATTGTATTGCATTGAAATTGTAATGCTACCATTTCGAGTGTCAACAAACCAACATAGGACTATGCATTAAAAAACAATAGTTAAAAAAATCTATAGATAGATAGATAGATAGATAGATAGATAGATAGATAGATAGATAGATAGATAGATAGATAGATAGATAGATAGATAGATAGATAGATAGATAGATAGATAGATAGATAGATTGTACCCATGTTGTGATTGGCAAAAATCTGTGTGAGAGGAAGTAGCCTGACACATTCTGATGACAGAGGAAGTGAAACATCTGACTATTCAGATTTTCAGGCTAATTTTGTTTTATTTAAGAACATTCACAATAATTATGGACTGACTTGTTCCAATATTTTGTGCAGAAAATGGATGTGATGCATGAGTGGTAGCTCTGTGGTTGTATGTTATATGTTGAGTATTCTCTGTGGCAACCTAGGCTACACTTCTGTGATTAACTGTTAAGCATTTCCCTTTTTACTGCTGCAGTTTTTCTGACCTCAAACCAAAACCCAATTTCATTGTCAAAAAATGAGAATGTTAAAATCTTTTTTTTTAATTTTGGTTTGTTTGTTTTTGTTTCTTTAAGCCCTTATGTATGCCTCGTAGCCTTTCAGAAACACTCTTAAAGATTTGTAAAAGACAAATCAGGAGACAATATTAGGGATTTGTGAAACATTTAATCTTCAGCTGTAAAAAAGCTTAATTAAGAGATGTTTATTGTAGATGTACTTGTGGGTGTTGGTCCTCGGGATCTTAACTGTAACTCCATAGAGGTCGAGGGTGCAACAGGCTGGCAAAAGCATCATATGCTGGACCTTCAGTTTTAGGAGTGAGTGAAATTCTGCTCTGAGAAATAAATTATCAGCAAGCCAGTAGTATATTTACCAGCTATTGGGTCCAATCACACTTTGGCTATGTTGATTCACAACCAGAAAGTAAAGATAAACTATAAGAGCTTTTATTAAATGAATGGGAAAATAATTTATTTTGGATTTTATACACGTCCCAAGTTGTTTAGCCATTTATGCAAACTAATAACCTTCTTGTCTTGCTATTACTTTGTTTGAATATAGAAAATATCATGGGGTGCTTTTCATACAATCCACTGATGAGTTCATTTAGGTAAAAGATTGATTTCACTTTTCAAACCTATACAAGGATGGAGTATTTATAGGAAGAGAATAAACAGTGAGATGCTCTCACATGAATATGCAGAAAACTAAACTGTACTAAAAAAAAGGTTTGCAGCAAAATGAAGATTATAGCACAGGGCATATTATTTCAGTCTCTGAAAATCTGTGAGTACTGGTAGCAGGGCACAGTGGTGTGTGTAAGAGTACGTGAATGAGATGATCCCTACAAGGCCAACAGACCGAGTCAGTGACCTAATTATGATGAATCAGGGCTGGGGAAAGCTGTCTGGCCACCAGCCGTTTCAAAGTGGTTTTATACGCCACAGCAACAGCATGTAGAGCCTCAACAAAACAGCAACAACGCAACTGAGATGCTCTCAGCAGAGAAGGGGGTTTTGGAAACGTCATATTATGCTATCTTGCTGTGTGAGCAGAAAATGGAGAAGAGGGGGTTTTTGAATGTTTGAAAATGCAGTTAATGGGCTGTAATGTGATATTTTAATATGTTTTTTAAAAGTAGTTTAGGGAACTTAAGTCATTCCCCTTCTTCACAAGATGGTCACTATGACTTTTATGTCCATAGAGTTAATATAAAGCAATGAGCAGCCAGTTAGCTTAGCTTGGCATAATGAATGGAAACCTAGCCTCAGTCTAAACATGATGAATTTACATACCAACACCTCCAAAACTCACTCAGGGATTATGTCATGTCACTAATGTGAACTTTAAATGTTCTAGCAGAGAAAACAAACCTGAACTTTTTTCAGACATGAATCACATACATGGCTTCATCAACAGACAGGTTTCTGTGAAACGACCCTGAAGGGGTGTGTGTGCAATAAAGGGTACAAAAAGCAGTGTTCAGTCTCCTAAAATAAGAGATGCATGCTATAGTTATGGAAACTACCTGCTGATGGATGAAATCAGCTCAAATAATGGTTAAACCAAGTGTTAGTGAAGAACCAAGTGTTCAACAGGCTTCATTGTATTAGTAATGTATTAAAACACAGCCATACTGACATGCACACATATGTACACATGCATATATCATTTGCTAAATGAAGACTGACTGCTGCTGTGCGTGCCTATCTGATCAGACTGGTACCATTTTGAATTTCCTGTTACTAGGTTTCCTTCAGTAAGGTTGCTGTCACAAATTGTTAAGGATACCCACAAGTTGGCTTATTCAGACATGTCACTGACATGACAGCTGTTGTCAGATTAATGGCTGGCTGTCCTTTCTCTGGTCATGATTCAATCTCTGAAAAAATTAAAGGTAATCTCTGTTATATTAAGGATTTAGGCATTTTTACATGAATATAATCCTATCGTTCCTTATTATAGTCTAGATGTTATTCTCCATCTTTGTCTAATTAAGTATGCTCTGATCTATGAATGTACTAATTAGTCTCACCTCTGTGTCTGCTGCTTTCCTGGACCTGCTCGCTCTCAACTCTGCTCAGTCATTATTGTTTCCCCTATACGGCTATTTTGGCAAACAGCTAATAATTGGCTAATGTTGCTAGTTATTAAACTCAAGTCCCAACCTGCAAGTATACAGCGTTGGTGCTTTGGGTTTGTTACATTAGACTTAATCTTAATCTGTGTCTTTGACATCACCATAGCAACTCAACAATTCTGAAGTGAAAATGCTCAGCCTTGGTGTTGAATGCTTATTGAAATTGTATGTCTTAGCAAGGTGAAAACATATATTAAGTTGTTATTAAATATCTGAGTAGTTGTAATGCAGCCATCTAACTTGTCAACTAACCAATACATTTTCAAAAAGTGTCAGATTATTTTTTAATAGTAAAAAACTAGCTGGATCAAAATCATGCAAACCCAGTCACTGGAATATGTCTATTGAGCTGATGGTAGCAACTTCAAAGAGCAGCTGTTCAGGGACACACACATCACTGCATGACCTCTCTTAACTCATGGGTGAATATAGAAAGCAAATCTTCTGGAGCCTGATAAAGGCCTGTCCTGTAGTTATGCATGATACTAGACTTTTGTGTAGCATAAGGCATCATCCATATTCCAATCTCAGCTTTAACATGCTAATTTGAATTTCCTAGATGGATATTTTAGCCCAAAGCACAATGCAGTATTAAACCCATTTATAATGTGGCACATTCTGGAAAAAGACTGTCACAGCTATGACCTCTAGTTTAAGTTTTCCTTTTTTCTCTCTCTCTCTCTATTTCCTGCTTTTTGCTGGTTATCTGTTCATCAGCGGAGGAAAAAGGTGAGCATGGAGTGCAAACAAAAGGTGCTTGAATAAACTAGCTCCCGGCCACATTATTCAGACTCTGGGTATTGTACTTGCTGACAAGCCTCAACAGGACACAAGCCTCCAAAGAAACTTCTCTGGGGATGAGTAGCGCTCTGCTCAGCAAGGCTCTTAGTGGGAAGGAAATGTATAGATAACCTATATTTTTACTGTTGTATAATCACACCTGTTGTACTCCATTAAAAAAACCTGGAATATACAACAAAACAAAACACAATGACAACTAATATTTCAATACAAATATCCTCAGGGGTCGCTGTTTCTCCTTTGATACTGTGTTGAGTTCAACTTCAAGCATTTTCCAAATTAGCCAGTATTTTGTTTTATTTTAAACTAGAATAAAAACTATTTAAGAGGAATCAAACAAACTAATGCAATTAATAACGTACTGCATATCAAAGTAAAATCATATAATTTAATCAAAACAAGTGGCACCATCTCTTTTATTTGCCCAGGAAAGCTAACAGAAGTGAAACTATAAATGTAGTAACAGAAGACAGCTTACAATGTGTCAGGAGATTATTTCTTTTTTTTTAATTATTAGTTTGGTATGGCATTTGTTGCAAGTTTATAGTTTTGGAAACCTTGGAAACAACAGAATGACTGAGCTTAACACTAAATGCTCTATAAATATTCATTAAAAAAACAAGTTATGAATATGGATTTTATACATTTACAAGAGATTTATTGTGCTGTTAAAGAGCTATCATCTGTTTGGTGATTGAAATAAAACAGATTCATCAGCTTCTTGATGCATTTTGTCACTGCAAATGTGACGTGAGCTGACACATATTGTTTCTATTTACAAATAGTTTGATTTGTAAATTACATTTTTTTTCTTCCTTCATTGAAATGGGCGTTGAGCAGCATATACATGAGTAATTTTGTAATAGTAGATTTTTTTTTGTATAAATGTTCCTTTTAATGAAATGATTATATAGGGATGTTATAAGTTACTGAAGAATTCCAGCTTCCAGTTGAGTGATTAATTTAGTCTTTGTCTCTGTTATCAGTAAGCTGATAAGCAAAGACGCCAAAACTTCGTACAATTTAAACCAGGGCCCAAGTTGCAAAAAGTTTATCACACAATAAATCATTCTGTTAATGGCCATTCTTTAAAGCTGTTTTTGCTTGAAAGAACATGTCTCTTTTATAGTTTCAAATGCAAAAGAAATATAATTTGTGATGATTTAATGAGGTATTTTTACTTAAGGTTTGTGTAGAAGTGCATGTACTTCTCTGCAAAATTTCCCTGTAGATCATGAGAAACAAAGGGATGACTGGAGTTTGGTTGTATGTGCCAATACACATCGAGAAAAACCATCTGCATAACACACCAGAGAAACATGCACCGTTTTAAGAAAAAATATTTCAATATGAGCAGTGTTTTTGACTCCAGCCTGATTTCCACTCTGTGGTCACAAGAGCAGAGCTGATACTTCAGTGTTTACAACAACAAAACTGTCCATGGTGAAGTGAGAACTCTTCTGGGATATTTTATTTATGTAGGACAAGATTTGCTAGTGCTATTTTTCTAGTTTAAGAAAGGATCAGAAACAATTCAGTGCTCTAAGATTTCAAACATAAGCCAGCAGGCAGCTGAATATTTATATGGAGTGATATTTTGCAATTACGGGTCTTATAAACAGCGCATCAATATTACAATCCTCCCTCCGAGAAAACAGATTGTTTGTCTTTCCAAGCTAGTAGTCACAGTCTTCCCTGTCATAAATATCCTCCGTCACTGGTGCATTCCTTTGCCTTCACCACAGCCTTTTGAGTATTTTCTGAGAGAGTCTGGTCTGCACTATTGCTTTCATTCCAGCAGACTGATCACAGGAGACCTGATCCAGCTGTGAGCCACAGAGAAAACCGCAGCTGATAAGAGACAGAGAAGACACTGAATGATGTGGTAGAAGGCGTGCCTTTAAAGGCATCATGAAGCATTTGGATTGTATTAGGTGATAATCCTAACGATGTTCAATTTAAAGCTAATGTAGGCTTTTGTGTGTAGAAACACTGAAAAGACAACTGGCTCAAGATCACTGATGACAGCATCAGTATGAGACATGCCACCGAGCACAGGAATGGATATGAATCAAGGGCCTCTGAGGGCAGACGCGTCACCATCCCATAACAGCAGTGTTAGTTGCCACAGACAGCTGGAATGTTCCACTGGCATGACAGAAGGTGTGTCCAATCACAACAACATCCCCCCACCTCTCTCAACACCTCAGCTCCTCGTCAACATGCCTCTTGGTTGACCCCCTTCCTCCCCAGCTCTGATCCCCTATTGAGCTAACTGGTCAGTCGAGACCAAAGGCAAGGATCTGCATGGTAGTGAAGACGCAGCAGGTGCTGTACTGTCAAAAGCCTCTTCACACCTCCTCTCCCTCTCACATCACTGCCGCTATTGGCCCCCCGCGAGGCCTGGCCACCCTTTCTGTGGGAGGGGACCCCGGAGCTCTGCAGGGTTTGCTTGGTTATCAGCATACAACAGCTTTGAAGTGAGCTGGGCCAAAATCTGGACTGTGTTTACTTGAAGGCATCTCCCTCGTTGTGTGTGTCAGTCTGAGGTAATTATGGCTCAGCGAGTAGCCCTCACTGTGAAGACATGGTGGGGTAGGTGTGGAGAAGTAGCCCAGAGTATATCACTGTCTGGTGCTGCTATTACTCATGTGGATGTGGTGGAGACAACAGTTAGGGGAGGGGGTCTGCTTGCACAGGCACAATTTAATAAAAGAAGCAGTGATAGACAATAATATTATATAACTGTACTTTTATAAAGTGCAGTACTGTTGTGGTTTTTATTTAATGGGTGTTACATCAAATAATTGTGAAGCAAAATATTACATATGGAGCAACATTTTTTGTTGCATCATTAAAAGGTAAAGTTTTATTATATTAATATGTAATGATGTTAATTGTACTTACAGAAGTGAAAATAATTTTTCTATGAAGATTGGAACTAGCATCAGGAACAGGAACCTGGCTCAGTCTGAAGGTCAGCTTTGTTTTCAAATTTCTCAAACGCTCTCCATTTATTTCCCTTTTTTCTTCATCTTTTGTTTGTTTGTTCTTTCATTTGAACTAAATCAAAGCATAAGAATAATGTGTTTTGTCATTTGCCAACGTCAATCCTCGAGCACCCCAATTCTGCAGGTTTCCCATGTTTTCCTGCTCAAACACACCTGACTTAGACTAATGAGTCAATGTGTAGATCCTTATAGACTGCTGGATCCATTTAATTTGAGTCAGGTGTGTTGGAGCAGGGAAACTTGGAAAACCTGCAGGATTGTAGCTCTTAAGGACCTATTAAGGACTCCTGATCTAACTCTTCATATGAAAGCATGTTTGCACAAAGCAGCTCATTTTACAATTAAAAGATTGACACTGCTCAAGAAAATATATAACATATAAAATATCTAACACTTTTTGACCATCCTTTCAACCCACAGTCCATAGGATGAATAAAATGTAAATCAATCAAATTCACTTTAACCCATTAAGGCCCGACCCATGAAAAAATGGTAAGAAAAGTCTATGCCAATTTATCTATTTATTTGGCCCTTTAACAAAATATAACAAAAAAAAAAAAAAAAAAAAAAACATATTTTCAGAGGGAATATTTGCGGTTTTCTGCTTCTGGGTATCTATTAGCGGACAGAAGACAAGTATCAGTTTGAATTCAACAGGATTTTAAGCAAAGTTTATACCATAAATTGAAGCAAATTGTCTCAGAAACTGTATGTGACAAATATGTCAGGTCGGGCTCTTATGGGTTAAACAAGAGCAAAAACTTTATTTGTTAAGGTTATTTTGAGCTGTGTGACATAGCCCAGAAGACGCAGCAGGTTTGGTGTAAATGTTTTCTTCAGATGTGTGTGTGAGTAGGCAGTGCCCATGTTCATTGGAACACTGAAGAAAGAACATTGATGTGTTTGAATGGTACACAGTATTGTGATGAAGGTCCTCAGTCCACATGTTACCAATAAATGTGCTCATTGTTAAAGATTGAAAAAACATTGCTCATGCTCACTTATGAAATTTATAACATATTGACATGTTTCTTTGGTTAGTTTGCTAAGTTGCTACAACATGTGTTTTATTTCTTCATGTTTTTGATAATTTTTTATTTATTTGTTTAGTTTTTGGAGGTCATAGAATACTAATTTCCTCCATAAGCCTTCTGGGTAATGGAAAAAAAAACATAAATGAGTATGTATATTGTACCCTTCACATATAAATGCCACAACCTACGATGCTGGATTTGTTTTAAATGATGTTTTACAATCTTGTTTCCCCAACTTCAAACACGTTGACAATGTCAGTGATAGCATAAAGTCACAGGTCAGATTCCACATAATGGAGCTAAATCTTTATGGAAGGGAAGCCTCGCAGATCCGGTGCACAGACTCTGTAATCTGTAACAAAAGTGACGCTGGAGACTGGTGCATTGCAAAAGACCAGATTTCCCCCTGGTGCAGCTGCCTGTAGGGATGTGTCACAGCATTGCAATGAAAAAATAACTTGCATCAAGTGTAATATCCTGTGAGATGTACTTTATAAAGTCCCTACATAATTTAAATAGGTTACAGAATTAAAAGACACTGTTCTCCCTGTTCTCACCATATATATTTTATTGATTTTTATTTTTAAATCCTGAACATCTGGCACAATAATGACAATTGTCTCATCACTCTGAATTTTAATGTTCTATTGTCGATTTGGGCATTATCCAGATTTAATGGATATTCTCACTTCTTAAAAACTATTTATCTGCCTGCTTTGAACAACCCTGGAGCTTGAATCTAATTAGAAAAAAATGTAAATCATTTGCTGTTGATGAGTGAAAGCTTTATTTTAACAACAGTGTGGATTCCCACATAGACCAAAATGACAAATTAAATATGACAGGGGGTTAATGTGACAGTAAAAGCTTTTTCAAAGCAAGTCCACACATAGATTAGGGAGGATCTACAAAGTCTATCACAATCTGATAAGTCTTGTGGTGTTTTCACTGGTGAGTGTCTTTTATCTTCCACAACTGCCGAGCTTCTCTTATCATGTGCAGCAGCAGAGTCTGGAATTCCTGCCTCTGATAATTGTCTTGTAATCTTTGGTTACCCAAGCAAAGAGTTAAAATGATGTGGACTGTGAAACATTTCAGTAACAGACTCACTACCTTACCTTTAAGTCCCTGGACCTTCTTAGTAATACACACTTTTAATTATTCCTTTTACCAGACATCTCAGATCTCCTGATCTGCAGAAAAATAGATGGACTGTAACAGAGCAGCAGCAACTGTTGAAGCTACAGAGGGATGAAAAACACACAGAACATAAAGGCTCGCTTTGATGTGGTAATAGTTATAAGATAAAGAGAAGGCTTTCCTTCCGCCATACACAATATTTTAGTATGTTTGTTTTTTAAGTATTATATTCTTTTGTTTTTTTTACGTAGCATTTAATACTTATTTGTGCTCCTTAATATTTACTTAAGGAATTTTCTACATTGTCTTTCATAATTGAGTCCTTCAACTTAATTAAGTATAGTCCCAAATTCAAACATGTTGGGAATTTAAATTAAAACAGAATGTAATGATTTGCAAATCTCATAAACGCAATTTACTTAAAGTAGAACATAAAAAAAAATTTAAATGTTGAAATTGAGATGTTTAAATGCTGAAATGTCCAAAAACTGTTGAGTATTCTCTCTTCCTTTAATAAAGTTTATAAACATCTCGGAAGAGTAGAGGAGATCAGATCCTAGATCTTTCAGAGAGAAATGTCCCGTTCTCGTCTGATACAGGTTTCTAGCTGCTAGCAAGCTGGATGTCCAAATACCAGAGATGCAATATTTTGGACAGAGAGCTGAAAATAATTAATCATCTCTCTCTCTTTTAGCCTGGAGGCTGGAGCATTTATGACTTCCAAAAGGAATTTCAAATTTCAACATGTCTGACCACAAACTTTTTTTTTTTTTTTTTTTTCTTTTACTTTACTTCACTCCTTTTTATATGAGCTCTGATTTAGGGAAGACAGATCCTGTTCTGGATCATGAAATGACTTCATCTTTCAAAGATAGAAGGTTAACTGCAGTTGAGAAAGGAGTGGCTCGGGTGGTGGAGTGGGTTGTCCAATAACCGGAATGTTGCCAGTTTGATCTGAACATTGGTGATCAATCTGTAGCTTGGCTACAGGGTTTCTGAAAGTCTTCCCCAGGGCAGCTATTGCTACACATGTGCCGTACCACCACCGGTGTGTTCATGAGGAATGGATTCAATGTAAAGTGCTTTTAATGCCTAGAAAAGTGCAATAAAAATTGTAACCATTACTGTTTTGTGCATGGCATAGTGAACTGTGTTCACAGACAGTGATTTGTGGAAGTGTTCCTGAGCCCATGCAGTGACTTCCAAGACAAAATCATGGCTGAGTTTAATTCAGTGATCCCTGAGAGCCTGAAGATCAACAGTATCCAGCAATGTTTTCCAGGTGTGTCTTAAACTCACTGACTAATAATTCCAGATTCTCTGAATCTTTTGTATATATGATGAACTGTTGATGATGGATAATAGAAGCGGTTCCATTGTTTAAAACATGTTGCTACCATTCATAATGAACATATTTCATGAAATTGTATCTCCCTTTTAACCTGAATGCTCTCTAATCTTCTTCGTAAAAGAAAAATTGGTTATGAAATGTGCAAATCACTACATCCTGCTTTTATTTTCATTACATGCCGCTTCCAAACATTTAAAAATCTGGCTTGGAAAAATTTGTTCATTCCACTTTCTTTTATTAAATGATTTTCCCTTTTTGATGAGAGTTAAATGCATAGATTGATTCCACTCACTTTTACTTTTTAGACTTGCCACAGTTCATGGACCAAAGAGACTGAATTTGGACTGGCCTTCTGCTGGTGGGCCAGATAGTAAAGAATGTTGTAATTCCAGTTTAGGTAAAGTTTGTTAAACCTAACCTCAAAGAAATAAATTAAATAACCTTGATTTTTGACAGTGGGCAACATGGAGGTGCCATATAATAAGTAAAAATTAGCTACTGTCATCATAGAAACTGCCTGAGGAAAGTCAGTTCTCAGATTTGTCATGTTGGCCTTCTTGGTTCAGAGGTAGTAACACAACACAAACACAGGACTGGTTCCTACTACATGGAGACACTTTATTTAGATATATCCATTGTTTTATCATTTAATGTTGTTTTAGGCCATCATTACTATAGTTCTAAGCCTTTTTTTGATCAATTCTAGGCAACAGAACTGCCTAGTTTGGTTAAACAAAACAAAAAAAAAAAAAGGTTTTGACACCCAAGAACACCAAAAAACGTCCTATTGACCCCCCCCAAAAAAAAAAAAAAATCACAAAAAAACTACTTTGTAAGTTTTCAAAGTTCCTTGTAAATGCAATGCATCATTAACTATTTTGCCACATAGCCTAATCTTCATTAAGATATGAAACTAAATTTAACCTAGCCAAATAATTTCAGCACTTTATACTAACAAAAAAATAGCAAAACAAACTTGAACAAAACTTAATGGCAAACTCCAGTTGCAAAATTTCAAGCCCTGTGACTGCCACTCTTCTCTCATCCCTCTTATCAGGACCCCATTATTTGTTTATAGGTAAACACATCAGAATGACGTCAAAGCATTTGTTTTGACACCTGGTGAAAATCTCAGAGGCACGATGGGCTTTGATGAAACAGCAGTATCTGAATCTATAGGAATGAAAACAGGTTAACAACATAGTTAATAATTAACAACAGAGGTCAATTCCAGGGAATTTGCAAAAAATAAAGAAAAGCCTAACTTTATCACAAAAGCAGTGGTGCCATTGCCCCCATTTGGAACACGACTCATCACCCAGGCCGCCAAGACAATGTAAGAATTGTTCATCATGTACCTTGTGAGCCGGTGCAGTTATGCTACACATAATCAAGCTGATTTATTTGTACTACATTATATTACGTTACAGTCATTTAGCTGACACTTTCATCCAAAGCGACTTACAATGGTTAGGCAGTAGCATTAAGGGTCTTGCTTAAGGACCCAACTGGAAGATGTTAACGTTCGTCCTGAATTAGAGAAATTGCCTCATCATTCCCCAGATAATTATATGGTACCAATGTTACTTTTATTCTCCACTTCCAGTCTGTATATTATGTTTACCTTAGAAAAGTAATCTTCACAGAAAACGTCTATAATTATCACAGCAGAACTGATTTTCTAAAGTGTCAAAGAAACACATTTTAGGGTTTGCTGAATTTTAGATTTCTCCTTGCAAGTAAGTTCATTGACATGAGGCCTGGAGGAAATACAGCTTGAGCATGAGGTAAAGCTTCTCTGCAATGATGCCAAGAGAAAGCAGAGGCAATGGTTGACCTTGTCCTTCTTTGCTGTTGGTCTGTGGGTTTGGGCCAGGGACAGGAACTCCCTGTACAGACACTGTGTCTGCGATTGCTGAAACTACTCCACAGTAGAACACTTTGTTCACTGCCACCAAGGAAAACCTAGACAACAAAAACACACACTCTGGAAAAATGAACACTTGAGAGGGGTCGTTTTCTCCTCAAAACGTCTTGCTTGGGTTTCAGTGGTAAATAATATTCCCCTCAGTATGGAGAAAATCATACAGCTTTACAAAAATGCCTCGATAATACAGACAAACCTGTTGTTATCAAACCATTAATCTAAATTTACAAGAGGTGAAAGGCTATGATGACTTGGTATACAAAAGACATAATCACAGTGTGACCAAAGATTTAAGATATTTAACTGTGCTGGAATAACTCGGAGGGAACTCTCAGAAAAGTAATTGGGGGTCATGCGGTTATTTGTATCACTTCACTGCATTTTTGCATAAACTGGCCAATGAAAATAATGTAACAGTGTTATTCTTGGTGAGTTAGTTGGATAATTAGATTTTGAACATAAAGAAAATTCAATACTGGCATCTAAAGCCTAACAACTCTTGTGACATTATATCTAAACACAAGATGTTTGGCAACCGCATGCTAATAGAATATTAATGCTAGACACAGTAAGTCATGCGCAAGGATTCATCATATCTCATTCACTTTCAGTCTTGCTGACCAAATATCACTGGCAAATAGTGTCACTTCAATCACTGTACCCCCAAAACTGATAGGTTATCCAATTATGTGCATTGATGCATTTCCTGTGAAGCTGGAACATTTCTTGTGACCTTTTCTAGATAGAAATGAAAATTTCTCCCCCTCAGGCTAAACAAAATCTCACAGCGCTCCACCCTTTGAGTGACTCACACTGGGATAGTCAAACAAGCCTACGCAATGATGAATCCACAGACATTACTTGTGGAGAAGAGCTGTTTAGAAATCAGCCACCAGTCTCCCCCGATGTGTCACATGGCCCTCTCTATATTGGCTAGTCTTCGGCCTTTGGAAAGGAGTCAACATAGGGTGGAAAGTCCTTTGCAGCTCTTTTGCTTCCTGTCTTAGAGCAGGTTATCTCTCCCTGCAGCAAGCCGCCACGCGCCTGTTGCACCTGATTGTCTCATCGGCGCATTCCAGGTGAGAGGGCCTGACAAGTCAGGACAGAGCGCCCAGACAGTGATACACTTGTTCAGCAGCCACAGGTGTAGCTGTCCTCTTTTTCTCCTCTCTCCCAGAGGTATTAAGCGTCAAGGAGGAGGAAGAGTAATTTGAAGGCAAGGCAGGGGAAAAAATAGTGACAAACTCCCTTCTCTTTTTTCATCGTACAGCACCGCAAGAATAGAACAGTTATTTTTTATATGGTCATCTTATTGACCTATATTCTTGCCCATCCTTCAGACGAGTAAAAGAAAAATACAAGAAAAATAATAGGCCAAGTTTTCACTACAGCCACTGCAAGTTATTTTAGGGTGAGTATTTCAACGTATACCTTGATGTAGAAACTAGGTTGACTTATTTTATACTGGAAATTGGCTTCAGTAGACTCCTTGGGCAGGGTGTGGACAAAACAGCAGGATTACTCATAATAAATCAAATTCAACACCGCAGACCATAGCCTTTATTTGACAAGGACATTTTCTTCCACAATGACTTTCAAGAGAAACTCACAAACATAAGTGGGTCCAACATGTTGTGGATTTATCTTCAGGCAGTCCTCCAGAAAATCTGTAATGATCAAATGGTATTTCATCCTTTAAGTTGATGTCATTACATAAGTGAGACAAAAAAAACAACTTTAGTTTAATCACTCACTAAGTAATCAACAAATATCTGTATATTTCTTTAAAGTTAAAGGCTGCTTTGAGAATTCTGTATTTTCAAAATGTCATGAATCCATGATGATAATAAGAAATTTAATCTTAAATCAGTATATCTGATAAGGCGTTAAATTACACACTAACACATCTAACACCTCACAGAGCAATAGACATAACTGCAGCATTGCATCTTCAGCTGTTATACTGATTTTTTTTTTTTTTTAAATTGGCAACATATAGCCCACTTTAAACCACTTTCTGAAAACACGATTAAAAATGCATAAGCCCATAAATGTTTAATATATGCACTGAACAACCCCAAATGTTAAGTATATTGTAAGAAATTGACACTGACACTTCAATTACTTGGTTATGGAATTATAAGATATCAATGCAACATATGCTCTGGGTTCAAATTCTGGCATTATTTGATGCTCAAATTCTGCATGCTTCCATGTGGAATATATGTTTCTGTGTCATCATTTGTGCATTTCTGGTAGCACTGCTCTGGTAGTTTGTTTGCGAGCACTTTTAGTCCGAATGATATTGTCTACCATGGTCTTAAATTGAGGACGACGTGCTGTACGAGTGTCAAACTCTTAATGGAAATTTGCATTCTAGCTTAACTTGGAAAATTATTTTATTCAATTGCATTTCCGTAACGCATGTGAAGCAGTTTCCTTTCCTTAATGAATGATGACCTTTTTCTCTATGTACTGTACCTACCAGATGTTATCAAATCCCCCTTGTCCATTCAGAGATTCAGAGAGTTTTGCTGACTTTACCCTACCAGCATCCACTTTGTCAGGAAGTTCTTTCCTCCTGGTGCAACCTTCCCAGCTGATTTGGGTTTGGGTTGAGGAATAAATACAGCAGCCAGCTTTGGAGGGACTTCCTTATATCTTATAGAATCTGACATAACCAAACATCTCCATAGTTTCAAATCAACATTTTTGCAGCAAGAACAGCTATGATAATTTTTCAAGTAGTCAGCATCAATGTTACTCTGTATTTGGTGGTTTTATAAGCTACTGCCTCTCGATATAAATTGGATCAGATAGCGCTTGATGCGACAGACTCTCCGTGTGAATGGGCAGCTGGAATGGAAGTGGGTAAGAAGAGAGAGAAGCAAGTCATTTCAGAAAAACTCATACACTGGTAAAAAGCACCTTCTATGATGATGGTGTTGAGGGTCTATTTGACTATTACCATGGGATGATCAGCCATTCAGTGGTGGAAGCAAACAGGATCTGAAGCATTTTGATGATGTAATTGCAGATCCAGTAGAGGACAGATAAAAGGAAAAGGAATTCAAAATAATATCTGTTTGGACATGCAGTGGGGAGTTATCATGAGCACAGAGGGATCGTGTTTTGACTTTTGTCTCAGTGATTCACTGTTACCAAGTAGGCCCAATTTTCATTCTACAATGGTTTGAACAAATCAGAGTAGAGAAATGATGTGGCATTTCTCAGAGAAGCCTTTAATCAAATCTAGCTATCCCCTCCTGATCTGAGTGCATAAAGGACCTGTACAGGAAACAAATTGGATATGCTAATGTGATGGACACATTTTGAGCTGCTCGTAAACAGTATTATCAGGCATGCTCATTTTGTGAGCCTGGACATCAGCTGGGAAGAGGTCTTTAATTTCTCTGCTAGAGCTTCCAAATGCTGGAAACAATCCAACACTTCTCTCAGAGCAAAAGTAATGTTCACTTATGAAAGTCAAGACAAAGAAAGTGATCAAAGAAGGTCAAGTAGACACTTTTTCCTGCCTTCCTTGTGGTCTTATAGTTAGGCAGTAGGAGCAATAAGACAAGGCTGAGTAAGAGGATGCAGGAGGGGGTGGATGCAGGCTGGGACCTGCTCCGGCATTAAGTTATGCCTTTGTAAAGCAGAAGCACTTGCCTTTGGCAGGTGCAGGTAGCAGACGTGACGCTGTTGAGGTGTTTCTATTGAGAAGTACCCAACCTGCCGAGTTGTCAGGACAAGTTGGAAGAGTCAGTCACCACCCTGATCTGAAAAGCCAACCAGATCCACATACTATGACTTGCACTTCTAAAGAGGATGGAGGAACTGGAAAATCCCAGGGCTTGAACATGAAATTATAGGATTGTTGTGATACTTGTCATGGATGCTAATGTCGGAGATAATACTTCATAACAGCAATTACAGTAACCAGAAATTGTCTCTTTTATGTTTCTCCCCTAAAATGCACTAAAAGCATTAACAGATTTAAATTAAGACCTATATCATCCAAAGTGCTTAACAGTTTTTTACAAAATTCAAAATAATAGCTTTCATGGGAGTAAACTAATCCTACAGCAAGAATGTAGTGAAATGCATTTTAAAGAAGGCACTTTTGAAGCTTTCCAGCAAAGGAATCACATTTCCCATTAAAAAGTTAGTAAAAATGTGGAAGTATTTTTTAATAAAACTATGTTGCCTGTTCATTAGACCCTTACTATATTCACCCTCATGCCTGAGAAATGATTAAAACTCTGCCTTTCCAGTGTTTATGCCACAGAGGCACCTGTAGCTTCACAGTACAATGAATAACTTACGAATGTAAGCTTGCAAGTCTGGCCATGTCAAGTAGGATTCCTGTGATTGTGGTGGAACAGCAGTTCTCTACAAAGGTAAGTTTGAGTGAGGAAAAAATGCAAATAAGAAGTTTTAGTGTGTATAGATGCAAAGAAGAATATTGTCTAAGAGATGTGTCTCTCCATATGCTACACTCAAAACATATTCTTGTTGATGGAGTTGCAATGAAAGGCCCAAGGCAATTGTTGGTTGGGTGCAAAGATGTATGCAAACTTACTTCTGACATACTGCAGAGAGTGAAAGCTTCCTCATGCTATTTAGTCAGAACTTATCAAAATTCCATATCTGAATGTCGGCAGCTTAATCTGAGCTATGACATTTAAGATTCAGAGCCTGTTTCAGCCTGTGTTAAAGATGGAGAGGGAAAAAAAACACTTGAGCATGATAATATAAGAGATTTTCAACCCTCATGCTGGTTTAGAAATCACAGATCACTGCACTGCCCACCAACATGGAGTCACAGGAATTTTAAAAACACCTCTTTAAGCCTCCTCTAAAGTATTTTATCAGCAGGTAATTTCAGTGTGGACATAAGCTTCACATTGGTATCACTATTCTGTATTACTCTCAATAAATAATAGAGTAAATATGATAATATGGATGTAAAAGAAAATGTTTAGCTGCAACAACCCACACAGAAAGCTGAAGGAGTGCAAGCTTTTCACAATGAGGGTAGAATAAGCAAAATTATCTACCTTCCCTCTGTTGGTTTTGGCTGAATGAATAGCAGATCCACCAGCGAGGCAGTGTCAGAATAGATTAGAGCCATGGTCCATCTCCCTGGCTTAAAAAAATCCTCTTAAAAGCATGGGATGTCACTCAATCTCCAGAGACATGTACTTGCTTGATAGACTCAGAAATCTTATGACCGGGAAAATATACCTGTGTGGATAGAGAAATTTTAAATGGGAAATAGGGTGCAAAAAAGAATTGGCTAAACTGTAAAAAAAAAAAAAATCTGTCTCATTCATCATTTTCCCAGGCAGGAATCCACATGCCACTCATACGGAGCTGCAGGCTGCCTTTATCTGAAACATGAAGTCCACTTAGTCTTCAATGAAAACACGGTGGATGATCATTTTTGAGGAGGACAGGTCTAAGTATTTGTTTTTTATCTTGAAAGTATCTTCATATTGCCTTCATCTATCTAATCATAGCCTATGGGCAAAGAGTGAAAAAAAGGTTTTCTAGAGCATTCAGTTTTCACTCACTGTGTTTAAGAAAACAACAGGAAGTTCCTCTGTGAAGAGCCCAAAGGCAGAGGTTAAGAGTTCATAGCAAACAAACCACTTCACTGCTTTCCTTACGAAACAAAATATTTCTTCACTCAAACGGAGAAACATGTCTGATGAATCCACAAAAAATAAAAGGATTGTTGCTGAGCTTAGACAATGTGCTCATTATACTGATAAAATATGTCACAAGATCCATACATAAAGGTAACAAGTACCAACATATCACAGAAAATACCCTCCATAGATTAAAACATGTTAATCCTATTAGGACATAAAAAGTAGAAAAAATCTGAGAAAGCCCAAAATAAATTTCATCTTCTGTTCCTGGCCTGATTTTACAAAGACACCATAAAGTCAGATTCCTTTACCTCTAACCAATCGTTGTGTGTTGGTCATAAAGTGAGAAACCTGTATGCTTTCTGTGCCATTGCTTTTATTCATTTTGCCTTATTAACATTATATTAACAATGACCATTCTGTCTTTGCAGGTCAATCCACAGACTAAAGCAATTAAAATGGCACGATTTGTTAAATTTTGTCAAGGAAAAAGATGCAAGTGTACATTCACCAATGAATAATTTCACCATATAATACTGAGTGGTATGCTTTATGGCTGCATTCTATGAAAAGAAAGAAGAAAGAAAATTTGAAAAAATAGCTAAATAAGTCTTACAAAAAGGGAGAAAAATCTCAAATGCTGGTCAGTGAGGCAGTAAGGGAATAATAATAAAAAATAAGAAATAATAATAAAAAAAATCTGTCTGATTCCAAAGCAAATATACCAATAAGCTTGTTCTGATATTTAGATTCTAATACAAAGCTCCATAGTTATTTTGTTAAACAGCTGTGCAAGGATCAATGTTAAGTATAGTCAAATAATTTTGTATAAACAATGCATTTTATTTGTAAAGATAAAAACATTTTGCCCTTAAGTAATATAAATTTTTATCTATAATAGGTAGCGTGCATGTTCTTGATAAAGATTTCAGTATTTACTGTTGTTTCAATAGACTACTGAGCAAATTTTTGACATGGCATTAATAATTAGAACTAGCATGTCTAATTTTTTAATAATTCTAATAATTAAGTGTTCTAAATTATAAAATATAAAAAAAATTTTTATGAAAATGTCCCATGGTAATGTGTATTAGACTCTAAAATATGTACCCTAGCTGCTGATGTAGGCTAAAATATGTTAGCTATGTTGTGTATACATGACATGCATAGATCAGATTTCATCTGCATATGGATTTGCTTGTGCGCATGTGGAATTTTAGAAATTGTTTCACATTTCTGGACTCACAATTCCAGAAATATATGCTGGTCATCTGGAATTTAATTGGATCCCAGTATATTTTTTTTCCTGGTTATTTCAAGGCACTTTCTCTAACATAACAGTTCATCAGCCTTAGATTACAAAGATAGACTTTATGTTAATTATTACATTTCTGAGACAAGAAGGGTTACAACACATCATACTTTGAAATTTTTAGATGTTTAAAATTTTGGTGCTTTTTGCGACTAAACCTTTTGTCGCCTCCTCCTTGTGAGCTATGCACAAAACATTGTCTATAGACAAAAAATAAATAAAAGTATTCTGACCACATGCAAAAAAAACATCTCAATTGGCTCCTTTCCATGTGGAGGAGTAGTTACTCTAAGCCCCTCCTGGATGACCAAGTTCCTCACCCCAGCCATACTGAAGAGGCCAGCCATCAATTCAAGAATGCTCATTTCAGCCACTTGTATTTGCTATCTCATTCTTTCGGTCACTACCCACAGCTTGTGACCAGAATGAGGGTTGGAAAGTAGATTGACTGGTAAATCAAAAGCTTACAGCTCAGCTCTCTCTTCACCACAACAATCTGGTGGAACTTTTGCATCACTCCAGACACTGCTACAATCTGCCTGTCAATCTCCCACTCCATACCTACACTCAAAAACAATACTCTGGGATACTTTAACTCCTCGGCTTGATGAATGGAAGTGTTACTCTGGACCAAGAGCTGTATCAAAATAGCTATGGAATTAAATCAAATTTATCTAAAAATAAATAATAATAAAAATAATACTATTCATTAAAATGATATTATTAAAAATGTATAGTAATGTGGTAGATGGTTATCTCACCTTTTGGAGATAATGTACAAGGTGAAGATACTTAGACAAAACTGGCCCTGAGATTTCCAGGGACAGTGACCTGTAAGGTGGATTATCTCTCAGGGAAGGAGACACACTGTTGGATTGTCATAAAAATGCCTACAACAGTTTTCAAGCTCTGTCAAAATGATCAAGACACTGCAAAATCATTCTCACATATTATATTTAAGCATGCATTGGATAAATACCAAAGATGCACATCTTCAGCCACATTTTTTTTAATGCTTAGAAAAAGAAAAAGATTATTGTCATAGATTAAATGTCTCCCGTGAGTTGTTTATTATTATTTTCATTTATTTATTTATTTATTCATTTTCAAGTTTTTTTTAGCTATTTCAACTGCTATTTGAGGCAACAATGTATTTACATTTCCAGCATTGCAGACTTTCTCTCCTCAAACCAATTCGAATCACCTTGTGTATCGCAACATCCCTCTCCCTTGTCTCCCTCTCATCTCTCAGTCTCATTGATCATTGGAGCTACTGATACAAACTGCAGGTGTGATCATCATCCCAATGCATCTTGTTAATAAGTGTGTATGTGTGTAGCACAGCTAACATTTTGATAGTGTGGTCTGAAAATACAATATATATGAATGTTGGTGCAACATCTGCATTCATCCATAATTTATAACAGCTCAAAACCCCTCGTGGAGCTTTTTGAGTTTTGATTTCAGTGATTGCATGACATCATTTTGTGACCATTTTTAGCATTTAAAATCAGTTATTACTTGCAGGAGGAAGTGCGAAGCATAGTGTCTTAGAGCATTTGTGTACACATGTTTACATGTGCATGTGCCTGCATGTATGAATGTGTGTGTTTGTGTCAATCCTGGCATAATGATAGACTGACGGTGACACACAGCACCACCTCAAGCAAGTAGAAAAGCCCTGCATTCCTGGGTTGCAAGCTGTGAGGCACATATTGCAGGTTAAAACATGCAGCCAGGAGCCACTACTGTTTTAGTAAATACTTTTAGAGCTAGTGTTTAGAGATCATAGCTTCAGGACAAAAGTAATATTGATTTTTTTTTTTTTTTTAGACAAGGATGCATTTTAATTGAAGAGCGCAAATGGAAAATAAGTTTAACCCTCTAAATTAAGGCTCTGTATGGTGATCATGAACTATTAACTCTTTAAACTTAAATACAGTCATTTCCTTTCTCTAAAGGGTAAAAGAGAAGATCTATGTTTTTGTTTGTTTGTTTGTTTTACATTAAATATGAATCAGACAGTTAAAGTCTGTAAGTTCTTTGCTAACATGTATTTGACTCATGTCTGTAAACATAAACGCGCCTTACATTCACAAGTGAAACAAAATAATTTAAAAAACCAACAAAACAAGTGGGTTTTTTTTAATTCTACCTTTCTGTTAAGAAAATATAGATTAATCCAGTTGCTGATTCTTGCTGCATAGATCTGCATAGATAATCACCTGCCACTCAAGGCTGGAACACCTTCCACCTCCACAGGGTCCACCGCCAGCTGGCTTGCTTATCACAGCATAAGAAAAATATCAACTGAGCACTGAACGAAACTGGTATCTGTCTTCCATCTAAGCTTATTTATTTAATTCCAGAAATGTTCTTCAAGAATATGTCATGGGCTTTTGGCCATTCACCACTTCTCTAATATTTATTCCCTGTCTTTAAACTATGCTGTTTTTATTGCTCTGATTCCAGCTGTCTGTGGAGTGCTTGAGCTATGAGAGGAACTTCCCCAAGCTCCCATCAAACATAATCAAATAGAAAACGTTCCCAATAATAATACTACCCACCACCAGCATCTCCTCCCTAACCTTTTCCCCTTGCATCTAATTGAAACATTAATCAAACAGACTTGGTGTGACTGTGGAGCACTCAATATTCCCAAGACTATAAGTAGAAGGGCTGGTGATCACAGATCGGTATGTTTCAGATGGCGGACAGATGACCACATTTCATGTGTGGTCAGAACACACAGGAAGGAGGATCCACTCCACCTACAGGATTTCACTGGATATAACAGAGTGCATCTTCATCCAGCTGTATTAGCTCAGATCAGCAGGCTTTGACTTGACTTGATAACAGTTTTATTTGGTTGCTCTGCTTTGTTCGCCCTTGCAGCTACTTTACACTTCTCTTCTCCCATAATTCACTACATTTATTTATAGCAACTGGAGGAACAAAGGAACTTGATTCTTTTAATCAAATGTAAAAGGTCTTATTAGAAAGAATGAGCATTTTTTATTGGAGCTGCATTTGTTCAACTATATTTACTTGTATATATAATTAAAGATTCACACTTCTACACCGCATTTTTTATTTAAAGATTGTAATTTTTTGAGAAAGAAACAGTATTACATTAAATGTATTACAATAGATTAAATAATGTCTAAGCCAGTTTATGCCATCTACATCCACAATAGTCAGCATGCCATGAGTTTTTCATCTATGCAAGTCTTTAACATCCACACAGGCTCCACTCAAGATATAAGCCCAATATTTGTGCTCTCCATGAAGTATACTGCAGTCAAGCTTTGTATGGTGTTCGGCAAATATATATAGTTTTAGTTCAACTGGTATTTCATGGATGAATTGGAGAAATAAATCCTCTCAGCCTGAGCAGTCAAAATCCTGGATGCTGTGTGTCAGACGAAGCTGCTGCAGCTCGTCCAATTTAAATGACGCAAACCTACTGAGTGGAGCATTTCCAGGAGAATGTCAGACCTGCTTCAAACTTAAGCTGTCTGGACGTTTTTCAGCCATTGTTTGTGAAAGGATGTCAATTAAGTCTAAGCATACTGGTGTTGCACTGAGGCCTCAACATGTGCAAAAAAAGTGGAGAAAGAAGGTAGTAAGTAATAGCTTAATGAAACAACCTTAGCATTAACCATTGTTGATCAGAGGGGATGCAGAATTGCTGTAATGAGTGTCTTTTAATTCACTAAATAGAGGTTATATAAATAAATTAAACTTATTACAGTAACGTTGTTCAGGGCTTATTCTCTGAGCTAATGAGAAACCGCTTGAGGCAAGTAAAATGTCTGATGCTTGTGCACAACGGGGCCTTTATCATTTTAATCATTTATGATAAACTTTTGGGGCAGAGATGTTTTTTTTTTCCTGTAGTTAGCAAAAATTACCTTTACCATGACTCACATAAACCTGCAGTGCAAAGAAGCTACAGTGGTTTTGTATCTCATTAAATGAGAGCCTGTTGCCACCAGCTGGAGCAGGACTGCAGTGCAACATCACCTGAAGGGAACACCTGGATCAAACCTGACAGGTGTGTTCATTCATCCTAATTTGCATACGCCTTTTGTAGGTCAGAGCGACAATATATTGAGAAAAGATTACACCAATGTGGGAGACCTGTCTATATGCAGCTCTTTTTTTCAGACAAAACAAGGTTTTTAATTAAGAACAATCTCGCAACAAGCACAGCTCTGATGTGTTTAGCAACTCTGTGTGAAGCTGATGAGCATGTCAGCTTGCTGATAACATTTCACATGAAACCTGGCAGTCTTTCCCCACATAACTGCATGTCACTGGGACAATAGTTGAAAATATAGGGTGCAAGACCTGCTGTGCGCCACAAGCAATGATTCACATGGTTGTTAGTGATGGAGAGAAGGAGGATTAGCTAGAACAGGAGTGGAATGAGTATTCCAGATCCTTTGTGTAAACCAGCTTACAAGTAAAATTGATCCAAAATATTACATAATATAATGCTGAAATATATATATATATATATATATATATATATATATATATATATATATATATATATATATATATATATATATATATATATATATATATATATATTTGTTTTTGTTTTTTTGTTTTTTAAGTGTAAGTACCTGTTATTTTTTAAGTTTTTATAAACCCTTCTCTCTTTAATCTCATAGTTTCATGACAGACTGCAGTAACAACTATGAGGCATACTATTGTAGCAGAGCACATTCTGACCTCACATGTCAAATTGTACAGTTGCATTTGCATGCTGAAATACGGCCAAAAGTCATATGAAAAGAATTTTTAAAAATGCTTGCACAAATGTGGAAGTGGGCTAAGATGCAGTTAAACAGGCAGCCTGTGTTTTTGTTTATCCAATGCTTCAATATCTATTATGTTTTTTAAAGTGTATGATGTCTCAGTTTGGAGAATCAGAAGCTTTTCCAACAGGCGAGCTAAAGCTAAATGCTGCTCAGAATGGGCCACCAGAAGTACATATTTTTCACTGTTTACAGCAAATCAAAGCTAAAACAAAAAGTGGTTCATTACAGTTCAAGCCAGAGAAATAGTGGATATTTTCACTGCACCACAGTTGTTTACATTTTTAAGTTTTAGTTATTTGAATTGAATTTTATATTAGCATACAATACTGACTATAAAAACCAAGAGATTTTTCTATGTAATTTTGGATTTGTCTTGGCCTGGACTTGACTTCTGTTTAACAATGTTAATGCTGAGCATAAATAATTGATGTGAACATATACCCACTCTTTTCCTGTGTGACATCAGGAGGTCCTGACAACTCATGAGCATGTGGTGAGCTGGTTGTGAAACAGAGTTTCACCAAGCGTCACCCTTAAAGCCACATTATTGAACTTTGGCAGATTTTCTTGATGAGTCGCCCTTTAATGACAGATAATTTTGTCCATCTTGATCTTACCTCTCCTTTCAGATCTCTCCAGCCACTAAGAGTTAGTCCAATGTTGAGACTTGGTCTGTCCTTCTCTTTCTTTTTATGGCTTCATCAAATAATGTCCCCTTGCTTTTCTTTGACGAATCAGCCAAAGTGCATGTTCAAAATGGGCAGTGTGTTGATATCCAGTTGCTAATGTTTGACGCAAACTCTTGCTAATGTTTTGCCATAAAGTGAAATACTGATGTAAAGTGAAGAACCAGTCCTCAAAAAAGTTATGAAGTTTCTCACCCTCAGAACACTGCTGGACAATGACGGCTCAATGAATGTACAAAATAAATGTCACTGTGTCAGAAACATATATTTCTATAGTCAGAGTTACACAGCTATGTAAATTAGTAGAAGATTAGTCAAATTTATTTGAATTCCCTTTGAAATCAAATTAATTTTTTTAACTCCTTTTTCTTTTCTATAACTTGGCATTTTCAACGCATATAAAGTGAGCAACTCTTTGAAAATGATCATTGTCATTCCGGAGCAACCATGATCTATTTTTCAGGTTCTTTCAATTACTCAGCCAAATTTCCAGCTGCTCCCGCTTCAGTTGGAATGCCATTAATTTTTGAGTTCCTACTGCCCCTTTTTCCCTTCTCACTACTTTCCTCTCTTCTCCATCTCTTTTTTTGCATTAATTTAGACTTAAAGATTTATCTTTTTTAGACAGGCTGATCTCGAAAAACGAACCACTTACCTGCAGCCCATATGCTTGTGCGCTAGCTCTGCAGAAATTAAAAAGGACTGATGTCGCTTTACCTGCATCACATCAAGACTTTCATGGGTGTCATTACAGACGCCATGTCTGGGAACAACACCACACCAAGGCTCTTTACACATAAATGATTGATTTCACAGCAAATGAGCATTTGCCTTTATTTTTGGCATTAAAAAAAGGTTTTCTTAGGGTTAGATCAAGGTTGTTCTTGTAGACTTGGCAACACACCAAACATGTAAAATACTAGAGGAAACACAGAGGTCCCTTTTGAAGTGGAGGATCTACCGTGTCATGCTATTTCCATTATACATCTGCCAAAACTACAGCTGACTGAATGCCCAATCAAACACGTTAATTGAAAACATGACTGCAAGCAAAGTTCTATATCTGTCATTGTACTTGCACAAATATCTTCCTTTGAAATGCAAAAGTAGTGAGCAACTTATCTTACAAAAAAAGGTGAAGTCCAACCATGTAAATGCAGCAATATTTAATAACTGTAGCTACAGTACTGAGTACTCAGATAGCCTGGTCAGGAGGGCTGGGCTGTCAGTGGAAGCAAAGATCAATGGCCAGTGAAACAATGGCATGGGGAGTGAATGCAGCAAGTGAATCAGTTTGCACAGGAAGCTGCGGAGAACCAGGAAGGACACTGCCCTTACTCTTCCTCTGCTACATCAAAAATACACCAGCTCCAGGCACCAGGCGCTGCCCGATCAAGATCCTGTTTTCACTATTTTTCTGTTCCACATTTGTTGCTTCCAAAAAGGAGAAGGGTCAGTATGTAGACATTATGAGCTCGTTATTGTACATGTGACCCCATGTGACTGCTACTGTCAAGGAAGCTTTAATGGCCCAAAAGGAAGCATGCGTCTTTTTTCAAAGGACATGTGTGACCAGAGTGATTGATAGCTAATCACACATCAGAATGTATAGATATTTAATATAATTAATATGCTACATTTGAAGGGTTTGAGGAAGTGATTACTGAAGCAGCTCAGCTATTACTAATGTCTGAATCCATGTCACGTTATCACAGTCACAGTGATTCATAAGTCACTTGACATCTATTAAAAACTGCTCATGAAATTTGAGCTTTTTGACTCTGACCTTTAAGCCAAGATGTCTCACAAGTATTTGTGTGTGTGTGTGTGTGTGTGTGTGTGTGTGTGTGTGTGTGTGTGTGTGTGTGTGTGTGTGTGTGTGTGTGTGTGTGTGTGTGTGTGTGTGTGTGTGTTTGTGTGTGTGAGCGAGAGAGAGAGAGAGAGAGAGAGAGAGAGAAATTCCTGCTAAATTTAAATACTAGTTTTATGTAAATTGTTAAAAGGGTTAAATTCTTATTTATATGGTCTTCTTTACTAAGGATTTGAGAAAATACCTTAGTTCATTTCTGTTTCATGGCACTGTATAGTTCATGCCCACCACATTTCAAAGGGAAATACATTTGTCACTCAACCACATTTATGTGACAACCATACATGACTTTTACTTTGCTGTGTGGAGGCCAGATATCTATAAAGACACAGATCTGGGATTGAACTCTTAGACAGTTTTTCTTTTTTGAGTGGTTACCAGTCATTGTTTGATAGGTATTTCCACACCATACATGAAAACACTAGACCTTGACCTTGGTAGTTGGCAGTGTAGAGAAAATGTAATATGGAGTCAAAGAATTGTGAGGATGTGGCGCTTCCTCACTCTGGATTACTGAATCTCTTGCTGAGATACAGAGGATGAATTTCAATGGCTTTAGGCCATGTCCACATGAAGACTAGTTTAACTGTATCTGCTAAAGTTTTAATAATTTTGGGCATTTCATCCACATGGAACCAGCATTTTGGGAGGCTGCATTTTTTTAAACCAGGTCCCAACGTGAATAAATGCTACAGTTTTGAAGTGTGGCCCCAAAGAGTCCAAGCAAATGTCTCCTTTTTAGCAAGATTCTCCATCATATTCTTCTTTGAATCTTTGTTTACACCACATAGGTTTAAGCACACGCTTCATGTCTTATTCTCTGTTTTTGGTGTATTTCTGTGGCAGCATCACCACTTACAGGCCTGGCATAAATACTACAGCATTTTCAGTGGTTTTGTGTATCTAAAATGAAATCTTTAGTGGATGCAGCTTCAGTGTTTTCTTTGTCTCCTGTCTTGGCATTTGTAAACTTTCTCGTCTTGTGATCTCTTATAGAAAGCAGTACATTAATGTCTCCCATCTCATTTTAGATGTCTGTGACTTGCTGTATACTACTTAATATATCATCCAAGTCTTGTGGAAAATAGTCAGGAAACATACAACTTAGCTTCCAGGCTTTATTTTGTGCCAACAAGCACAAAGTAAAGTATTTCAATAGACCTCTGGTTTGTGTGTCCAACATGCTTTGTGTGTTTAGCCAAGGGGTATGTAGCCTGAGTAGAAAATAGTTTTCCCTAACCACTTATATTGTAATGTGCAAAACAGACACAAAACAGCAACTGAAAACATGAGCGTACTGAATCCTGATAAGGCATTTCAAATAAGATTACATAAAAACATCAGTATTTTGGGATAGAAATCAAAGTCAGTTGGTCAGCTTAACAGTCATGTGAGTAGCTTCAAGCACCAATCGCTTCAACCTCCGAATCTGGACTTTACCACCTCCTAAATGTGATGCAATAATTCTTTTATGTCTATTTTATTAAAGAAAGTGTTTTTCTGGTAACAAAAAATCAGGGAAAATCATATGTTTTCAGACTAATGTTATTTGAGACTTTGATGTGAGGTTAGAATGAACAACTCACAGAAAAGATGCAAATTTGAATGTAAATTTTTATTATTTATAAATATATATTTCTATGCTTCTACCTTTTAAATTGTAACATGACTCTTCAAATGTGGAACCTCTGGTCTAAAATATAAAAACAAATTTAAATTATGCATTGATCTACTTTTTTGTTCCATTTTTCCAGGTTTTCATTCACAGCTTGTAAAGCAGTCTGTCTATATCTGACTAACTCTTCCTCTCCTTGGAGCACAGGAGCAGTATGGCCAACAGTACAGGTAATGAAACAGAAACAGGAAAGTACTATGTAAGTAGTATCTGCATTCAATCTCCATCTCCTCCTTGTTAAACTATTGCTTAGCTGCACTCCTGCTAAGCACAGAGGCTGGACTTCCAGATGGAAATGTTCTATTGGGCTTTGGGCCCATTTCCTATAATCCTTGCTTATTAAAAGCAGCCCCTCCTGCTTTATTCACATGCTCTGTGCGACAGAATAACATAAATCCTTGTAAAAGACCTAATGTGTGAGCAAGAATGAAGAAGAAGGGGAAAAAAATTAGAAATGGGCAGAGCAATTATTCACCATCATTATTATCATCTTGATTCATTATCCTTCTAATTATCGGTGGTCTATTGCAAGAAAGAGGACAATAGTTCAGTCCAAATTTAAAATGAAGGTTTCTTCATTTTTTGGCATTCTCTAAATAGCTAAATGTATATGATTAATAATAAATATAGTAAATAGCTCTTGGAGAAATATCATCAGGAAAATGTGAATGATGTAAGTTTTCATTTCTTGATGTATGGCTTTGATATTTCCCAGTGATGAATGCAAGCTGTTTATTTATAATCAGATCCCAGCATAATCAAGCTTACGGGACGCTTGTGTTAGTCTAAAAATACAGAATGAGAAATGAAAAAGACCTTTTGTTACAGGAAAAATGTGCACTTTGATTAATTATTTGAGATATTTTATAGATATGAAGCCCACATCACAGCACTGAAATAAATTCACATAATCATAGTCGGGGGATACTTTATTTACAAAATTGGTTTCAGGCCTTTTGTTTGCTTTAGTGCATAACTGTACTGCAAATGAATACTAATTACTTTAATCAGTTTAATTAGGCTTTAATCAATCATTTGGTTAAATTCTGGTGCTTGTATTTAAAAGAAAGCTGCAATATTACACATCTTGGCAGTCTTTATATTAGAAGCTAAAGAGTATGAAGTGATACACAAAAACAATTGATAACGTCACATAAAATTAACCCCTTTTCCATACTGTCAACAAACTAGAGCCTTTAGTAGACAGGCACAGCCTCAGAGTGTAAAATCAGCGGAACACATTATCAAACAAAAGATATTTCTTTTTTTTTTTTTTAAAACCTATTATCTAAATTTAGATTTATTTCTTTTCCTTTTGTTTCTTTTTTGTTGGCAGTTTTTACAAGCATGAGTCAACATGTGGACAGGGGTTATGGGGGTGTGTTTCTTTAAATAAAAGAGAAGTGCAGGTCATTCCATGAACAATACAAAAAGATCACTAAATATTGTTTGTTTGTGCATGTGGGTGGTTTTTTGTGTCCCTCTGTCTGTAAGGGGAAAAAGTCATAAATGCAAAAATAGAGACTGCAGATGAAAAGCTACAATAATGCTGAAAGTGCACACGTGCATACGTGCATGTGTGCATGATGATGGTGCGAAAGGTTTTGGTGTAGTACTGAGTTTGCATTTTCCCTAACAAGGCTCTGGCGTCCCCACAGCCGTCAGTGGGATCCACACTGGGCCCTTTCGCAGTAATCAGCCAGACTGTCTTGCTCTAATTGTTTCCAGATTTGTGTGGGAGGTCAGAGCCCCAGAGTGCTGATCCTTGCCAAGTTTATAAACAGAGCAGTGTTTCCAGATGGCCACTGGCTCCAGACTGGCTAGCAGGTTGATTGGGACCAGAATAATAACAGGTGGAGAACAGACAATGAATTCCTTGACACTTTTTAACTCGTGCATGCACATACACACAGACACGCACACCCACTCTCTCAAACACACAGTAACACACTTTCAATATGGAGAACAGGAGACGTCGTCTCTGTGGTTGGAGCTCAGTAACAAGCTGATCTGAAAGTAAAACAGGCAGGATGTAGAGTTCAGATTGAGAGTTGTTTTAAATTTGAATAGATGGAAATAAAATTAAATAACCAATACACTTTGGTCTGAGTTTGGCGGTTTAATCAGTTTTTGTCTCAGAAGTAACTGAAGAAAAAAGAAGCTTTGCACTGAGTGTCTTTTTCCTAACATGACCAAAGCCAGGCTTAATAAACATCAGCCGGTGGGGAACAGTGTCAGCTGTAAATTGCAAAAGAAGAGATTACAAAATGTTAAGTTCCTTCAGGAAGCTTACTGCTTTCCTGTGGTGTATTTTGATGCTATTTGAGTTTGTGAAATCATTTCAATATGCAAAGCATCAAATTAATTATGTATTTACATTTAGTAATTATACACAGTCAAGTCCAAAAGCAATATAAAAGAAGTCTTTGGGAAGTGTAAAGAAAACAAACGTCACATACAATCTGTGTAGAATTCATATTTTTGTCATTAAAGTTGTCACTTTTGAAACTGAAGGTTCCTTGTTTTTCTAAGAATCCACTGTGTTCACTGCAACACTCTCTCTCTCTTACACACACACTAACACACACAAACACACATATAACCACACTTTCAAAGAGGAGATTTCATCAGCTCCAGTGAAGGCATTCCCACCACAATCACATCATTAGCTCCAGCATGTCTCTTAATGCCTCTCTCAAGTTTATGTTTACAGAATCCAGTCCTTTCAAGGTCTTTGTAATAGCTTGAGAGATCTGTGTTCTGGAGAGGGGTGTGTGTATGTGTGTGTGTGCATATGTGTGGAGACATGGGGCTGCCTTTCATCGGTTTTGCTCGGCTACACTTGTTTGGGCCAAGGTTGGCCCCTGTTTTCAGTAAGCGTACTCCACTCCAGATGTGCGGCGGCTCCAGACTGGCTGCCATGTACAGTAAATCGGCATCAGAGGGCTCGTCAATCTGTGGGGTAGAGTGCTGCGGTGTCGTCAGGCCCGGCCACTGGTATAAACGGAAATTTGTACTGCTGAGCTCCCATGAGACCTGGGGGAGGTTGTTAGGTTGTGAGAGGAGGGGGTTTGATGTTGCAGGGAAGAGAAAAATTGTGTGTGGGGTCGGGGTGGTGGGGGGATGGGGGATTTGGAAGTGAGAGCTCCAAACTGAAAGTGATGAGTACCAACAGACAAGGATTGTTAACTTGCATAAAAGGTGCAACAAATGTCTGAATATTCCTATACAAAGGGATAATGAGCTCAGTTGGCTCAGCAGCACGACAGTAAATGAGGAGAGGAGAATACCGTCGACATGAAAATAAATGATGACTTTTGCAGGGGAATTTATAAGCTGCTGAAAATGGAGACATGAGAGTGGAAGCGGGTCACAGTCGGAGAATTTCAGTCTGCTTTAAATCAAATCTTCTAGCTCTGAGTAGATAGAATGAAACATGATCATAAAACAAGAAACAAGACCTTTCAACAAGTCCCAAATGAAACTAAATTTGCAGAGATTTTAAAGAGCTACTGCTGGTTACAAGTAGTTCATTTGGAGGAGCAAGAATAGACAGAAGGATTTAAGCCACAAAATAAATATGGTGAAGATTGCTGGCAGCAATACAGCATCACTGAACAACTGTAAATACATGAGACTAGAGTCATAGTCTTGACTCTTTTCTGTGAGCACACAGAGCAGACTCTGGAGTGTCATCAGGCCAGACAGAATTTCCCCCGCACATTCCTCCCTTTATATTTTCCCATGCTTGGAGCTCAGGCCCTGACTCAGCGCCATTATCACTGGAACCCAGTCATAGGAAGGTCTGCTGATGACTTAAAGAGTGAAGACCTCACGTCCAGACTATGTTTTAGCTTCAAACTGCATATGGTTTCCTCCCGTCTGATGTTACTGTGGGTCAGGCAGTGTGAGACCTGAGAAAGCTGCAGATAACAGAGGAATTAAGTGATAACCCAGCTGTTCGCTGGCTAATAGTGTCATTACAATAAGTACGCCGAGTGAAGTCTCTTCACAATTTAAAAATTCATTACAAATGTAATGATGAGATATGTGCATCAGAATTGTTTAATGTACTCAGTAGATATCAAAGTTTTTAAATCACGTTTCATTTGTCTATTACAAATTTGTGTATTTTATTACAAATTTGTGTATTTTTTGTTGATAAAAGAGTTTCTGTTGAATAAAACCCTAAAAATGACTACTCCTTAAGAAAAAACACCATGTGTATCATTGCTTATTAAAACAAATTTGGATACACAGACTCAGCAAAACTACAGGATTAAGTATGGAAAATGTTCACCATCACGTCCCTGAATTCATGCATGACACAAGAAATTTATGACGTGACGAACAGTGTTGGACAAAGGGAGGAACAAAGACCAAGAATATCTGAGGAAAACAGATATAGAGGTGTATTAAAAAGAAAAGTTCAATATTGACTCCTCATTTTGCAATAATTTCCACAGATTTGTCTATTCATCTGCTTTTGTAATAAATTAGTTATATTGTGAAGAGACTTTATGGACTCCCAGCATATAATGATGCAGGTCCAGCTGAATGGTCAGACTGAAGCAAGCTGTGTATGTCAATAATAAATAATATGGAAAAAGCATGTTAATTGTTGAGCAACATTTATACAGATGTACAGTGCAATATATTATTTATTTTCTTTAACTCACAAGTGTATGTGTTCAGGGTTGCAGAAAAAGCCAGTCTCACTATGTCAGCTGTCATAATGACGGGCTACAAACATCTTTCGAAGTCTGTGTATATTAATACAAGAATAGCTCCAAATAAACACTTCTTTACACTGTATTTAAAAAAATTACATATTATTTAATCATTTTTAAAAGGCACATAATGTCTTTCCTTTGAGACATTTTTGTTTTAACTCAATTTGATTAAAATTGAAGAATCTACCCAGTTATGGTTAGGAACAAAATGATTTGGTTAGGGTTAGAAAAACAATGGCCAGCTATAAACAAGACTCTTGTCCAGTGTTTACTGCATGTTAGAAATCTCTTGCCTGGCCTCACAGGTAAAAAATAATGTTGTTTTTGATCATGTATCCATGTGCATGACCAAAGCTGGATGATTACACACAACAATACATCCCTCATTTTCAGCCACTGCTTCAGCAATACCAAGCATATATCTAAATGGTAGCTGTGTTGTTATCCCTCTACAGGAATGCCCATATCATGACCTTTTACTTTTGAAAGACAGACCTACTGCCCAAGTCCTGTCCTTGGTTTCCTGTGGGATCCCCCACTCTCAACTTTAGGTTATTCCCCCCACCACCACCCCCTCCCCAGTAACGAGGCAAGGCGTCAGAGGCCTGATTATTTGCACTGACCCGGGTCTGTCTCCTCGGGGCGGGTGCTTCGGCACAGTCGCACTGAATCCCATTGACATGGCGAGAGGGAGAAGAAGGGGGGAAGAAAACAGGCCCTGGCTCCAGTCAGTCGGCCCTCCTCGGCAGGTTGATGAATGTCCAGGACTTCATGATCTTTGCCACCCAAGCTAGTGGAGTCAGGCTACAATGAGTTACAGTCTCTAGGTTAGAAAACCCTACTGCCTGCCACCGCCACCACTATCCCCCTTCCCAGCCAGCCCATGAGCCCCAAAGTCCCCTCAGAACCAAAACTGGCTGGTCTCCCTCCCTGCACAAACACTGGAGGTCTATCCTTGACTGCTCTGCGCCACCCTCCTGCCACCACCTCCCTCACCCTTTCAACTCTTGACTGTGACTGCGCTGCTTCTACCATGTAACACACACTCACAGGTCTAACCACAAGCTGGCACAGGCAGCCACAACACTTTTAGCTGCTTATGGCAGGTTGCCGCACTTACAAATCACTCACTTGTTTGACACCTGACTGCAACAAAAATAGTGCATTATATAATTTTTAAGGCAAGACAAACTATATTATTTCAGCCCCGAATAATAAATTATTGTATAATCTATGTCTCTACACCTTACATCCTATAGTCTCTACCAACTAACTCCTATTAAATGCAAAACAGAGTGAAAACATGTGTTTCATATGGTCATAAACTGAACCACAAGAGGAAAACAACAGCATTGTTAAGATCACCCCCCTGTTGCTCCAGTTAATTGTGCTGCAGTCGTTGGCAGTTCACCGTCACAACTAGCTGGAGTCATGCATCAGCTGAATAAGAAAGTCTTGCTCAAGTACTTTCCCCCATCAACTGTATTTGAATAATAGAGAATGGGCTGATGATTGTGGTTCTGCAGGACAACAAATGTAATTGCAGGTTCAATATAGCTACTGTAAAGTACAAGACACTCACTCTCTCGTAAGTAATGACGTCTCAGAAGTTACTGGTAAGTCAAGTGGAATAAAGGGGAAAAAATACAGCAGGGGGTATGATGCAACTATATGGAGCTGAAGATAAGTATGCTATGCCATTAGAATTGCAATTATTCGTTATTACAGCAAAGCACACTCATTATGTTACCCTGCAATTGAGACTGGAAACATTCATAGTAATTTGATGACGCACAAGTCCCGGTGCTTTTGGCTGCTGAAAGTGAGTGTTTCACGCCATTTTTCCATCTTCAGCCAGAAATCCTGTCTGGCCTTTTAATCACCTCAGATTTTTCCATTTTCTGGCTCCAGTAGTGAGGTTTTGTTTTATGTAATAACACTACGATCATTTCACCAAGTGCTAATGAGGTGTCATCATAACATTTCTCTGCGCACTTTATTAATTTCACAACTACAACATTATGACAGGTGGAGGTGGAGGGGGGCGGGGGGGGGGGTGGCATTTGAAGGAGCACTGCATTATCACATGATTAATACATAATACATAATACATTAATATATTTTGTGTATAAGATCCTCCGTAAATAAAACCAAAATGGGAGCCAGGCCATGGTATTTTATTTTTTGAGAAGAACACTTGCTCGGGTACACAGTCTGATTTATCTATTCTAAAAACTTGTACATGTCAACAGTGTATGTGGGCCTCTGTTTTATATAATGCAATGACTTGATGAGGTGCGTGCATTGATAAACTAAGCTGATTTTTGTGAATGCACAATCCATGAATTTTCGCTTTAAAGAAGCATTCTGAAGTAATGCTAAATTTCTTAAATGATTTTCATAAATAGCTGGATGCCACAGTTTTTCCAATCAAATCTATGGATTTGATTGGCTTATAATATAACTATAGGTATTACATTACTGAATGCTAAATACTGGTTAACGATTACTTACCGTAACATACTTACAAACATGGTCATTGTGGAAGAAATGCAAGTGGTTTTGCAATAATAGTAATAACTGCACCTTAACATGTTTGAATATGTGTAGTAAATTAGGCAAAATATATTTTAACTAACATGAATTTCCTTCATTGCAAGTAAGTGTTATATATGTAGACAATAGAATATAATACATTAATGCCAGAGGTGAAGTGTTGCAGCACATTCGACTTCAGAGAAACAAGTCAAGGGACTTGTAATCAGCTAACACCGCCTCTATGAAAGGATTCTTTCAAGGGCTTTTCAAAGGAAACACTGTCCGCACACGGTTCATCCGTCTGTTCCCTTTAAACCACATCTTCCGCTCAACCCCCCTCCTCTGGAGCAGGAGACATTCCTCACAAGATGGTTGAATGGCATCCCTGTTGCAGGTCAGCCTAGGCGGCAGCAACAGGCAATTTACAGGGTCCCTGCTGTGTGGAGCTGTGACCTGGCCTCAGAGCAGGGCTCCCAGGTGACAAATAAAACACTAGCCCTCACAGGAGCCAAACTTCAGACTCCACAATGCTAATTCAGCACAATGCATCTAATTGTGGCCTATTCCAGAGAGGGTCGCATGATCCTCAGCCAGCCATTCATAGGATTACTGCTAATTGGGAAATAAATGTGTAGTAAAAGCGTCTGGGATTAGGCAGTTAGTGTGGAGCCATCTTAATGGACACTTAGAGCTTATGAGGTTCATTCTCACAAAGTATTGTTTGATCAAAAAGGCGCCTTTATTTCTCTTTGGTGTTCCATGAGATTTGGTGCACAGATTGTTTTGCTAGCCGCACCATAAGTCAGCATCAAAAACAAGCAATTTTACTTCAGAATATCAGAGCAATTTCATGCCATGCATTAAGAAATAATACATACAAAAACATATTTTTCTAATGACTATAAGCCTAGATATTTACCACTCAATCATATCCAGAGACCAGACGGCCACAGATCTTATCTGCTCCATTGCTAACCATTGCTAAAGCTATAATACAAGATAAATTTTCTTTCATGGTGCCTACAGCCTAGGAAGTTCATGCTTTGGGTTTTCAGCCATTAAATTATCTTTACCTTTAAAGTATGTTTTTGATTCAGTCCTAGTTAAGACTTTGATTTACAATTTGTAGTTTTACTTCTGTTAAAAAATGTTTCATAGTTTTTTGTTGTTGTATGTAAACATCAGTTTTTATTCTGTCAGTCTGAATGGTGTGATATGGTTGCAAGTTTCCCCAACACACCATTGTCTACTGACTAATCAAATGCCCTGTCCTTTATTAATAGAACACAACATATACGACTATGTTAAATATACATATTATATGTATAAAATACATTTTATTAATCTATGTGCATTTACAATTTACAATCTTAAATACCATTTTCCCACTATCTACAACAAATTATATATCTGGCTAAATAACATGTCTAAGAGAAAAGAAACATCAGCATAACTCTGAAGATCTTTTCTCTTCCCAAGTGTTTTCTTCTTTTTTTCCTAACATCTGGGAAAGGTCTCACTAATATTTACTCTTGTGTTCGATCGTCACCTATCACAAAATCATTTCCCCTCTTTATATTATTTTCTTATTTGATGAGAACGACTCTTTGTTGCAGATAAACGTATGTCTGATCATCTATTTCTTAATACTTTCAAAATACTGCCAAAGTTCACAAGTGGAGAGATGGAGTAAGGTGAAAGTCAACTAATGAAGATTTGTTGTAGATTTAGATCATTTTGGTCAAAATAAAAACTCAGGACATTAGCCTTGTCTGCATTTAAACAGATCCTTTAAACCTTGCTTAAGTTTTGTAAGGCTAAAGCCTCCGGTTTTGTTTTTATCAGCCAAATACAACTTTTGCTTATAATGGAAACAAGCCCAGTGGCATTTTCGGTTTAGTGATAATTCAGGGATCACTATTATACTAAAAAAAAACTGTTATTACAGCAAAAGCTGACATGAAAGATGTTGGTCTGCTTGGACCAAACCAACAACCTGGAAGAGCGAAAGTAAGAAAATTATTACCACATTTTAGATTGCTACTGTAGCTTGTAGAACACAAATTGTGACGCCAACAAAACTATAGATTTTTATACTTACACTTGAGGGGTACTTCTTCCTCTCTTACATCATCTAAGTTCTGCTTGGGGAAAAAATACAGCAAAATAAAGAGATGTTTTATAAGATATATTTAAATTAACAAGTACAATGGCATTTTTCCAGTTTTCTACAGAATGTCTCTTCTTTTCTAATTGTTTCGATCTGTGAATTCTAAAAAGATACTTGCAAGTCAAACCTCCTCACTCGTGCATTTAGCTAATAAAGCCATCAATACAGGTAACACAAAATTGAAGGCGCAAAACGAGGCAATATCACACTTGTGTACAGCAGAGACATCACCAGATGATTTTTATAGAAAATCGAGCTTAAAGACATATGTACCTAATGTGCATGTTTACTATTTTGGCTCAAATAATATAAGTACTTTGCTCATTTTTGTTGGATTATTCTTTATAGCAGTAACTGAAACAAAAGCGAAATGTTTTCAGTATAATGCTACTAGTCAGTCCAGCGTTGTTGTATTAAATCATTTTGAGCTCAAATGATTTATAGCTCCAATTTAATGTATCTTTTAAAGAAAAATGTCCTGTCTGATACACACGGGATCTTAACCTAGAAGTAGCTGTCATATATGTGAAAAATATCAAATTGCCATTTTGAAAGCTGGACATGTCATGTTGAAATAACACCTATCTGTTATGACCTCAATTTCAAGTTTGTGACATCATATTGAGAGCTTTCAGGCCATCAATAAGACAGATGGTTTATGAAGCAAAACTCACTCAGGGGCACTGCTGCATCATATTGGTGTCAGCAAACAGCACAACATAGTTTCTATTTCAATTAAAGGGACAAAAATGACTTAAAAGCAAAATAAAAGTGAGTGGTAAGTGTTGAGGGATTTAGGACAATAACAAAACATGGTCTTGTTTTTTTTGTTTGTTTGTTTGTTTTTTGTTTGTTTTTTGTTTTGTTTTGTTTTTTTGTTAAGAAGCTGATAAGTTGATTAAAGAAGGATAGTTTCTTTTATTTCCATCCAATCATCAGTGGAGAATTATGCTATGATGAGGCATTGCAGATGTATTGTGAAGTGTTTGGGGTGCCAAAATGATGGATGTCCTTTGTTAAATCAGTTGTTGCATCAGTGGTTTAAAGTATCCTGGAAACCTAAGCAGAACACACTGATTACTTGTTGGTAATTTACCTTGATCATTGGAAAATACAACACAAATGTGAATGCAGTGATGTTTGTTGAGGAACAGTATAGGCTTTACAACTGCGTAGGTTTTTACAATTTTACTCATTATGTTATATGTTCCACACAAAGCTGTCTTGTGCCTGTGCAGGAGTTCATGTAACACGTAACTCACACAACTTTCACTGACCTTTTACATTTCTAATAAGCTCCTTCTCTGTTTTACTCAAAGGTCAGGCTGACGGTTTTGCATAATTTTGCAGATTCTCTCTATGTCACATTTAATTTACATCCTGTTGACCATTTTTTAAGCAAACCAAGAACTCCAGTTTTTTCATGCAATTATTCTACCTTACATTTTCTATACAAATTTTGAGAACAAGATTTGCTTTATTTTCAGTGTTAGTATGATGCTGTTGTTGCACACTGAATGCTATAGTGACTTTTTTTGAGCCAGAATAGTTGTGTGCAGGGCTGTGAAATCTGAGACTTCTGAGTCAACTCCTTACATATAAACATTGTGATGGAAGTACCTTCCAAATACATACAATCCCTTTCACAAAGTCCACATTTTCTTTTGTTTGTGTAAAGAATTTAAACAAATAAAACTTGTTTTGATTTAAAATGTCTGCACTGCATTATCAAGCAACAATAACATTATTATGACAAATTGATTTGACATGTTTCTCATGGTGATGTATTGCCTAATTTGACTTTCATACTGGACTGAAACCAAACTAATGGCCAAATGTATGTCAGCTGTAATGCCAAGTATATATTAATGAGCCAAAACATTAAAAAGCACTGACAGGTGAAGACAATTACAGAATATATATTGTCAAAAGGGCACCTGTTACGGAGTATGATTTGGTTATGCACAACTTTATTCATTTCCACATGGGAAGCTCCTTTTCCACCAGTTATAGAGCAGAAAATGAAACACCAGCATACCAACAAAACATAGAAAACAAGCATTGCAGCAAATAAATATAGTACTTTAACACTGTGACGCAATTCCAGCTGAGACTGGAACCTAAAATCACAAAATTTGCAGTGGCTAAAGATGTGATTATAAAACTGAAATGCTACTGGAACAGCAAAGGCCTCCTCAGCTGTTCTGAGGAGACCCAGTAAAGGAAATGAGTTCTAAAGTGTTAGAACCAGCAAGGTCAGTTAAAACCAAGCTAATGGATGCATGTGAGGTGAAATTTAGATCCTCTCCCCGAGAGGGGTGTGGACAGGCACTACTCACAAAACAATTAAAGGTTCAGACACAGAAACAGCCCGTTCTCATTAGAGCTCACTAGAGCCACATTTGGAACGGCTGAAATTAAAGACCAAGTCTGAATTTGTGGTAAACACACTTTGAAAACAATGTTGTTGGACCTCTGACACCCATATGAAATTGTTGAATAAATGTAAAATATGGGACCTTTAAGATGCCAAGTATTGATTTGCCTCATAAATTTTCCAAATCTAATTCCAAGCAAGATTTTGCAAGAAAAAATATGCTCAATACATGTAGGTTGCACCTCATAACATACAGAACCTAGAGAATCTGCTGCTTACATTTTGGTGTCTTTGATTCAGTGGGTCAAAACTATTTGGAAGGTCCATGGAGATCTACTACTATACTATATTATGCAGGTAGTCTTAATGTTTCAGCTGATGTGTGTGATTTGTAATTGCTGTTGTCATAGGGAGGTGCTAAGGGGCTGCAATCATGTATCACTTTAAACAGGATTTATAAGCAGTAACTAATGGTTTTTTTAATGGTTAGTTATTTTTTTAATAAAATATTTGAACATATCTGAGCAGAATCAACCCTGTCTTGTGTCAACCAGAAAGTAGCTTGTCATGATTATAAATCCTCTCTGTACAGCCAGCTCTCTTTGTTATGTCATTACTGGCTGATTATACCTACCATAATTATGGTGATTTAGAAGAAGCCAAAACATTAAATGTGTTTTTTGTGGAAATTACCACATTTTTCTATAATATCTGGATTTCAGTACAAATTCATGGCAATGGAGAGCAAAACATGTCTATATCTATAGGATTATAAATGACACTGGTTGTAAAACAGTCCAAAGCATGCTCTCCTCTGGATCAAATGAGCAAGTTCTCAGCATGCTATCAGCACTGTTAACTCTGGCTGTAAACCAAACCTCCCAAGAGGTCAGAGGTCAGAATGTTTGAGCTTCAGAGAGACGCCATAGCCTGAGAATGGCCAGCATTTCATACTTAGTCTGACAAAATCTTACTGCTGTTCATATACTAAAAAAAAGGAAATACTGAGAAAGTTTAGATAGTCATCATGCTGGCGTCAGACGCAGATCGTAATGATTACTTACTCAAAATATGGTTTTGTGAATGTGGTTTAGTTTTTGTACATATTATTATTTATGATTTATTTATCTTTCTGACTATGTATGTTTTGATGATTGCTATTTCTTTGTTTTGGGGTTGTTTTGTGGCTCTGGGCATCATTCTCCTTTCATCAAGTTGTTCAATTACCTTTGATGAGGACAGAAAATTCTTAGAAATATATTATATGGATTTCAATAAAAATCTGGTGCAGACATTAGTACTCCACAAAGGATGATTCATTTCAACTGTTGTGACTTCTTGACTTTTAGGGGCACAAATAAGCAGTCCAGGCTCCCAAAACTTACTTTTCTGTAAACTTATCCCAAGTATGCTGGAGTTTCTGTCACAATGTGGCATAGTGACAGCTTGTAAGAAACAGGCAGAAACTTAATATGAGTTCGTCTCTTTTTGAGTGTGAACTCTGTTTCACACAAGGCAAAAACCATTTCAAGTGAGTGTAAATTTTTTTGTTTTTGTGATTAAATGTCCTATTTTCATCAACCTTTTATGATGTGATCATTCAAAATAAGCATAAAAACATCTGAACACCTGTTGGATGAATTGCTCCATAGTGCATTCAGAAAGAATTGTAATAATTTTGGCAATCTCCTAACTTTCCCTCTAGCATCCATCTATTCATCCGTCCATCCATCCATCCGTCCATCCGTCCATCCATCCATCCGTCCATCTATCCATCCATCCATCCATCCATCCATCCATCCATCCATCCATCCATCCATCCATTTCCTATACCACTTATTCCAATTCAGGGTCACAGGGGAGCTGGAGCCTGTCCTAGCAGTTACTGGGTGAGAGGTGATCTAAACAGGTCCTAAACAGTCAATTGCAGTCCATAGGATCTAAAAATCTAATTTCTATTTGTTATCCTTGAGGGTCATTTATATTTAGTGCTTACTAGCTAAACAAAAACAATAAACACTGTAAACTTTGCATCTAAATATTGACATTATTACTTCAAAAATGTTATTTTGACATGTTGCATGATGCTTAGAGAAGTGCCTGACATCTTAACATGGTTGTTTGTCCCTATACATTTACAACTTTAAGTTTGACTCATGATGGGATGCTACTGGGTTTATGTAGCTAATCTCACCAGCAAAATCTTTGATTTGTATTCAGTGTATAATGTTCTTCACTTGGACTACATATTTGTGTAAATAAGCACCTTCTTGTTGTCTTTTAACATAATAACCTCTGTAGAAAAAGCTGATGCAGCAAACACATGAATATACCCAAACAGACGGTGTTGTAGATGAGCAATCATTTTCACCTAAAAACTGTATTCAAACTTAAAACTCATAAACCATTCTAAAAAAAAAAAAAAAAAAAAAAATGTTATTTATTTATTTATTTTTGTGAATTACAATACTGTAACGACATAAGCTTGTTAAGAATATGCACATAAAGAAAGTCCTTTTTTAGAGAACACACTTATTTTCCGTGTGGATAGGATGAGGCTTCAGCGGAGCTGGAGGGAAACTGGATCTCCACAGGGAAACTGGTCTCAAAAGAACACTGGCCCATGGCACCGTGATCCACGAGGAGTGCCACAAGCGGGGAAAAAAAAAAACGTTAAACCAATATTACATAATATTTGGAAATATTGCATAAAGCCATAGGAATATCACTTAATAGTCTATTGTAGCTAAATAATGGAGAGGCATTTTTTCTGGGTTGCTGGCTGCCTGGCTGCTTCCTAACTGTCGTAGGAGAGACGTGAGTCAAGAGGAGAGTTTTCATCTGACTGGATGGGATCCCAACACCAGGAGATTGATGGATACTTAGGGGTAAAAATGTTTAACGTTTATAATCAATTAATTGTTAGAGTTTACTTAAATTAATGTTACGCTCACTTTAAAATCATCAGGGGTATTTGGAAATTTAACATTGGGCCTGTTCAGGTGTTATTTAAACCTGTTGGCTGTGTTTTCCTTGCTGGTTTGTCAGTTAAAATGCTATCAGTTTCCCATTCCCTTTATACATAACGGGTTTGTTGTACGCGTAATCCTAAACTGACCAATCACAAGGGAGTACTTCCACAGAATCATCTGCGTAGCAGGGGTGCATGTCAGGCACCAATTCACATGGCACATGGTAACTAATGATAGGAGAAAAAAAAAAGAAATGCAGGATACATGCTTGCAAGTTAAAAGAAAACGCTGACATCTTGCTTTCAACCATAGCCATCATTTAACTGTTATTGTTTCTCTAAATGTTTTCTCTCAGTTGTTGTCAATGACACTAATGTGCTTTTCTGCAACCAGTTTGGCCTACCTTTTGTGAGCCATGAATGTGGTGAAGGGGAAATTATGAACAGGTTCTGAAATAAATCAGAGCAGGAACCTTCACTAGCCAGTTGATAGGTAATAGAAAGGATTTAAATGCAGGTGCGGGACTAGAAAAGTTTTGATGATGGGGCCAGGTAAATGGGGGCACAAATGAGAATTTTTTTTTTTTTAAGTCCTAGATTTTAGTAATCAGATGTTAAATTTGTAAAAACAAACAGCCAGTCAAATCAGATGTAATGATCAGTGATGGATGTTCCTCCATCTGACATCAGCTTGTATCCATTGCTGGCTTGACTGTACTGGGGCATCCCAATACAGAACAGCTACTGGTTTATTTGGCCCAATTACTTTCATTACTGTTTTCACTATATTTGTTAGCCTAGATTTAGACTGAGTTGTCAATGTGCCAAACCCTGCAGCCATACCGTATCTGATGATGCTACCAAGAACAGCATTATAGAAAATGAGCATGATCTCAGGTCAGACCCCGAACAGCCTGAGTCTGCATAAGAAGTTAAGCTTTTGAGCTGGTATGCAGCACAGATAATTAACATGAGCACACACTCCAGCACAGGGTACAGTAGTATATTAATTTTGTCAATGACAACTTGGAAAACTTTATTTTTGGATATTAAAAGGATTACATGTGTGAGGACCATATTGTACCAGGAATATTACTATTGCCATCTTTTTTATATTGCTATACCATAACCACAAATCTGACTCTGCCAAAGGACAGGTCAGTGGTTAAAATGGTTATTTTTAAAATAATCACTTGTACATTTTAAAATTGTGTTAAGGTTGGGACCAATTAAAAAAAAAAGATTTTAATATAGAAATAGTTCTGGATTCAAAAGGACGTTATTGTGGAAAAAGGTGTAATGTGATCTGTGCAATAATATTGTGCTGAAATTTCAGATAAATTAAAGTGGTGTCCATTAAGGAACACCTTAAAAATGTTTTTTATTTGCTATAACCCCTGGAAGTTTGGATGTCTCAAAGTGACCAGTCTGGGGTGACGAATATTAGATCACATGTGGATTGGTGCTCCATCCATGAAATGTGTGTTTGGATTAACTATGTTCAAACAAGGTGCAGGAAGTGTACCACATTGATCAGTAAAGTTGTGCCATGTCGAAATTAGGTAAGCTGAAGTAAAATTTTTCTCTTGCTTGCAGTAATTGCCAGTCATGTGAATAAGTATTAAGCTATAAAAGAGATTTATCTATTATCTGAAAACCTTTGATAGAATTGCTTCTAGCTGTGTAGTTCATTAAGTGGTTCCAACAGACAGAAACAGCAGTGTGAAAATGAAAAAAGCAACATAAACAACATGCCTCAAACAAGTGAAGCAGTTTGAGCAATAAAAACAATGGATAAAAAGCTTATAATTCACTTTTAGAATTTCAAGGCTCCATTAAGTAGAACAAGAACTCCATCAAGCCAAGAAATAGTTGAGGGGACAAAACAAATTTAAAGTACAGTAGTTTTTGCCTCTGAGATATTTGTATAAGGGCAATAGTGAGTGTGCTTTAATGCTGTGGCCAAAAGACTACATTTTATTTGCATTCCCTAATTAATGCTTCAAAAGAGTCATTTATTTAAAGAAAATGTTGACTAAAACCAGATAAGAGACTTAGAGTATCCTTGCCCACTTCTCCTTGTTGCTCTTCATTTGGCATGCATGTTGGCAGCATCTCACTGCAAGCCAAGGAGGCCTAGATGATAAAGATAAATAAGCAAGGAGACGGAGAAGGACATGCTCGTAGGGAGGGAAAAATGTCTTATCAGCCACTGAGCTTTTACCTGGGACATGCACCTGCTGGTTCACTGTGTGCTCTCTCGAAGGACAAACACCCCACAACGGTATTTCTTGTTACACTTGGAACATGGAGGCCAGTTGCTGGAGTACTAAAGTGCTCTTGTCTGGTATCGCAAAGATTTGTCTACGAAGTACTCTGCAGCAGCACAAAGCCTAATGTTCACACATTTCTAATTCAACCAAGGACATGCCTTTGAGCTAAGAGGAGACTACCATAAACCATTACACAAGAATGAGTTATTTTGAGCTATTACAGTAGTTTTTAAGGAATATATGTTCCCCCTTTATTTCTCTTTCGACAACAGAGAACAAATGCTAAACTTTCTACAAGAGGAGTTCAGTTATAGCTGCAGCAAAGACATGAAAACATGTCAAAGGATAGGTAGATTTAAACAAGTGATTTAAAAAACTATATAATTTAAAGATATGAAACAAACAACAAGGCTAATTGAAAACAATGTGTATTGTGATTTTTTTATGGTTGGGTATTATTATTATTATTGTATATTACGGTTTGTGATGTGTTAGATATCCTGGTAAAATGCTGTGAAGGTTTCTATATTTAAGTTACTATGGACAACAACAGGGTCAGGACTAGATACGTTTTTTACTCTTTTTTGTTTGGAATTTAAAAACAAATAAATAACTAAAGAAATGATAGGTGTGTCTCACTCTACCTTCATATTTTGTAATTTAATTGTTATTCTTATTTATTTATCTACTTTGAAAGTTGGATAAATGAAGCAGCAAACAAACTAACTAGCTAGTCTTACAGTTTACAATTTATCACTGCATTTACTCAAGTGTAAACTTCACAGTTGTCTAACACCAGTATTGCAAATGATCAAAAGGTGTATTTCTCAAAGCGGTTAAAGCAAGACTACATACATTTCCAAATGAACGCTGACTTGTTGAGATTTTATAGGAATATGCACCTGAAGATGTAGGTCTAAAAACCTATGTCTAAGAGAAAATGAAACAGGAATTGGGTAAACCAGTGGATTTCTCATCAGAACATGACTTTATCTTCCATGTCTATCCCACGTTGCTAGTTTTTTTTTTTTTTTATCTGCTGTCCAAAGTACACAAGGATCCTATCAACCCTCCAGGAAAGCCCATTATCAGCAACATTGACTCCATCTCAAAGCCTGCTTCAAAGTATGTTGATCACTATATCAAGTCTTTTGTTTTAAAACTATCCTCATTTGTACAGGATACCACTCACACAAATTGTCTTAATTCACAGACACATGTGACATGGTCATTATGGATGTGGACTCTCTTTATACCAACATTGTACATCGTGAAGGTCTAGAGGCTTTATGACATTATCTTCAGCTCAGACCAGAAGGAACAATGCCCCCTACTGATTTTCTTGTGCAGCTGACAGCATGGACACTAAACGTTTTCCGCTTTCAGGATTAACTTTACAGGTAACAAAAAGGCACTGCTATGAGGGCATGCTTCGCTCGCAATTATGCCAGTTGCCAATGCCAAGACATATGGAGGAGGTCCACATACTCTCCCCTGCAATCCCTTTCTAAGAGAAAATAAAGTGCTACGTGAGACACATTGATGGCATTTTGTTGTTTTTCTCTGGATCTGAGAATGAACTGTTACAATTTCACAAGTTTGTCAATATACTCCATGAAAACCTAAAACTGAGTATTGAATATAGTGAAACAGAAATTAGCTTCCTAGATTTGAACATTTTTAAGTCTGAGAATGGCTCACTTTACACTACCATCTACAGGAAAAGTTCGAATCACAACACAGTTCTCAGAGCCAACAGTTTTCAATGCCCCCCTTCCAGAGATGCGTGCTAGATTTCAACAAAGGGGATACAGGCCTAGTCTGCTAAATCTCTGGAGAGAAAAAAGCTCCTGAAACAGTCTCACAGGCCTCGAAACACTAAACAAATATACTTTGTCACCCAGTACAGTCGAGAAGCGACTCGGGTCAAGGAAATCATAAAATGCAACTGGAGCATTATTGAAAGTGATCCTGCTCTCTGTGAAGTGTTTTCAGAGCACCCAGCCTTCCCCCACAGACGAGCACATACCCTCAAGGATAAATTGGTGCACAGTGACCTGACTCCCGTAACCAAGCCTTGCTGGTTCCCCAGACCCACAGACAACCACCCATGTGGGAACTGAAATTTTTGTCATCACATTGTGAAAAGTAATACAATTAAAGACACAAATGGACCTAGGACATACCATATCCATCCACTCATTAATTGTAACACTACACATGTCATTTACAGGTTGGAGTGTGAGTGTGGTTGTTGTTATGTGGGACACACTAAACGCAGACTGTATCCCATGGCTAAACATTATAGACAGGTTGGGCATGGCAACCCCAAAACACTTAAGATCATGGGCATTGAAGTGGTCTCTACTTCTTGGATTTTCCCACTGAAGGCCATGATACATCCTGGCCTCAACAAGAAAAATTGGAAAGTTGTCATTTCCACATTTCCAATGATGCAAGGTTGAACAGATAATTTCAACCTTTTGAGCCTATCTCACCTCAGGGAAGCGGCAGGGTACACTTTGGACAGAACACTAGTCCATTACAGGGTCAATATGATTATCCCCATATATTACAGACACAAAAAAATGAACAATTGTTTAAACAGGGATAAGTAGTTTGAAGATGTTCCTCAGCTCCAAATGCTCACACACAGTTTTGTGCTTTTCTCTATTACAAATATGGGTATGCTCTAATTTGACTGTTTTTACTGTTTCCAGTGACAGGACTTTGTTGATGTGATACTTAAAGCTTGGTTGTGATGGATGATAGTAATTAGTTCATCCAATAACCTGCCAAATATTTTTAAAGTGTCTGTTATCCTCCAAACATTTTCTTCAGAGGACTTCCCAGATGGTTCGTTGTTAAAAAACATCTGGAGCATCCGATTAATGTTTGGTTAAAGAAAAACAATTTGCTCTGTTTTATCTTGTTATCAGCTTTTCTCATAAGGTAGCCAATCACTTCTTCATGTGACAGTGTGAGGGACTGATTGCCCTCCTGTCCCTGCTGTGTGACTGAGCCCAAGATGAGAGACATTCAAGGGAGCGTTAATACAAACCAGATGTTAAACTTGTGTCCTCAAAATGAATGGGCCTATTGGGAAACCAAGGCAAGTCTCAGGGGACATTCCACTGGAGGCTAAGCTGATTGGTTCATATTGAAACAACATGGCCAAGATAAACTGGGATTTCAAGAAAGGGGGTCTCTGGACGCTGGAGTCTAAAATAAATCGTTAGGGCTAAAGGAGGAGCTTAGCTCATCCTCTAAGGAAAACAGTGAGTTTTGCAGATGACTGACACACATGATGACTGTGGCGCCAGGCAACCTCAGTCTACGGCCCAGTTGTGGGCTGCATGGGAAGTGGAGAGCATCAGGGGCCATGCTTCTTTTGTGCTGATGTCACAAAGCTACAGGGTATTACTTTTTCCAAAGTGTTGCATTTATTTTCCCCTAATGACTCTTTTTGGCAGGAAGAAAACTTGAACTGAAACAGTCTCATAAAGAGAAAGATTACTCTTTGATCATAAATTCAAATACAGATTCTTTCTTTAATTATGCATAAAGACATCAAACATGCCATGTGTAACTTCATAACTTTGCTCTACAGACAGAACTACATCTTGATCTATTTAGAGATAATACATATAATACACACCCATATATATGTGTGTGTGTGTGTGTGTGTGTGTTACCTGATATACCCAGTAGTTTTTCACTAATCTTGCATTATAATCTTATACACAGCAATATATTTTAAAGCCCCACTTCAAAAAAAGTTTTATGTAAACTCTAAAAAAAAACAGTAAATGAATAAACAATAAAATGAGATGATTTGCAAATATTACAAATAATATTATATTTACATGTAATGTTGGTAAAATTTATTATGTCTCTTTAAAACTTTTTAAGGTTTTATCGACAAACTGTAAAACAAAGGTTTTACAGGAATAAAAAACTTAGTTTTATCTATAACAGCATTGCGGCTTCATAGTAGAAGAGTCTCGGTGCTTAACTGACCTGCTTCAGGAGCAGTTAAAATCCTATTTGGACAAGAATAGGACACCATTTCTATCCCAAAGGTTCAGCAGCTTTTCATCTCAGTTCCCAGATGCTTGTGGACTGTTGTTAAAAGGAAGAGGAGAAGCTACATAGCACTAAATGTGGCCCTGACCCAACATTTTTGAGACATGTTGCTGCCAAAAAATAAACAAGATGACGTAACATTTGTCATGAAATAGTAAAATGTTTTACTTTGAACAGCTCATATGTTTTCTGTTTGTCAATAAGACCAATGGTTTATAAGTATTGGCAAATCATTGAATCCTATATCCCAACTTCTATTGAATTAGTTTTATATTAATGAGTTTGAGTTTTTTAATTACAGTCCATCAGTGTCAGTGTGAGAACCACAAGGTGGTCTTCAGTATGCAACAGCAACTAGTGTTTCCTGCTTTTCATTGGAAGTTGGTTGTTTGGACCTCCTCTGTGTGGCCCAGAAGTTCTGGGATTAAAGAAAAAAAGTTCTCAAGGTCACAAAAGTGGCATTTTAATCACCATCAGACAGTCATGGAGGTAATTGCTGGTGCCATGTTCTCTGGTACTCTGAGGTGTCAGGCTTTACAAAGAAACATCTAAAAAGAGAAGCACACTTCCACACAATAGCTGGAAAGCAGGAGTACGGTGGTGCTTTCCTCTGTCAGCGGGCTGGTCGGCCTGTTTTGTAAGCACTTCCATCCTGTGAAAGCCCCTGGTAGACCTCCACCTGCTAGCTCGCCGCTAGTCTGCTGCAACTTCTCAGAGAGAAGTGAGCCAGCCTCTCCCCCTCATTTCACTGGCGCCAGTGCTCAATGGGCCCTGCACTTTGATTATTTGTGTTAACAGTTAATTTAGCACCACAGACACATGTGCCAAAGCTGGCTTCACTTCCTCATGCATCACCAACAAATGTGACTTTTATGAGTTCCTTTTCACAGGGCCACCCCCCTCTTTGCTAAGTTCTCGCTTCTTGACTCACCTCCCCACCCCACCCCCGACACACACATACGCTTATAGCCTTGCAGACACAATCTCTTCACCTCCTCTTGCCTCCTTTCCCTCCTACCCCCGTCTCATTTTCCAACCTTCCGCCTCCACTCACTTATTTCGTTGGTTCAGCCTTAATCTCTTCCACATCTTGCCTGGGAGAGTTATTTCTGGCTCCTCTGTTCCCAGTGTTTGCATTATCGGGAATACATTTCACATCAATTTATTCATTGGTTAAATACCACCAGAGCCCATATTTGAGTTGCAGCTGAAAGGAACGCTCCCCAAAAAAGAGGGTCCTCTAAACATTTTGTGACTACTTTTTCCATTTGAATCACAGCTGATGATAATAACCACTTAACAGTTTCTTGTGGTAGGATCACTTAAAAAGATGTTGCATGCCACAAAGAATGCATACTTTACTACAAGTGACGATAAATGCAGTCATCATCCAGACTGTTGGGTGAAGACGACCGCTGTAGTTAGTAAAGTGTTCCATAGATGAAGTCAAACCTGAGAGCTTGACCTGTACACTTTTAGCATTAGGTAACACAATTTAATCGGCCTTTGTGAAACGCTAATCCTCAATACCAAAAGAAGCCATGGTCTAGAGAAATGAAGCCCAGAGGACTTTGTCAATGCCTTGTTAGCATTGACATTGATACTTACAGACTGGGAAAGAGCAGTGCTGAGGGAGCACAAACTAGCCACACACCAATGAGCTCATGCCAGGACTATGCAAGCAGAAGGCCACAGGAGCCATGGAAATATTTGGACATCTTTTTTGCTCGCCCGCTTGTCTGTATTGCAACCCAGTGCATCATCTTTTGTGGTTGAGAGACACGTTTTCAAGTGGCCTGAGGCAGAACCTTAAGAAGTTGGTCTTGCATTTTCTTTTATTGTGTGACTGCATTTCAGCCACTCAGCAAGAGCAAACTGCAACCGCAGGTTCTTCTTCATTAAATCTACAACCGTGCCATGTAGCACTGATTCCTGTAATAGCATAGCACAGCCTCTCACAGAGCCTGTTTTCAGTCAAAAACGGTCACTGCTAGTACCCTAAAGCAGTGGTATATGTGGTGTTTGTGGAAACACAAGAGCACTGTACAATTAGTTTGCTTTAACAGGTCACCTGGAGGTGACATAAAATCTTTCATATGAATTACATTTTCTCTCCTCTGTGGTTTAACTCTTGACCTCACATTAATAGCAGGTGAATTCAAACATTTTAATCTAAGTACCAATTTATCATTTATGATTTTGCATGATGACCCTGTCAGTTTATATTGGGAAGAGCAAAGAATTGTACTTCATCTGGCTCAGTGACTTCACTTGCTCACAGAGGTGTCTGCAGTTAAGGATGACCGCTGGACACTAACTCAAAGTTAGCTCAAGATCGCAAACTATTTTACCAATAACAGTGAAAACGGGATGAACATGCTTCAACCTGACATCAGGAAGATGTGCGTATTAATCATTTTAGGGATTCTGCATTCAAATATTAAAAAATAAAGTATGCAAAATCAGCAGAACTATGACTGATTTGTCATTTATCGTGATTAATGATGCAAGACATGTATTTGTGTTTTATTGCCATTCTTATAACTCCTTCTGTGAAGCAGCCATAGAAAATGTATTTAACTGTAGTTATACATGACTACAAACAGTTTTAATACTATAAAATGTTACTGCGAAACTCCAGTTTAATTTTCTGTAAAAAAAAGAAAAAAAAGAAAGTTTTTATGGTCATGAATGAAGGTATAGGCTTAATGTGTCTTCAGTTCTGAGAGCATTTCTAAACAGTTTGAATCCTGCCAATGATGTTGGCATAAAAGAAAAAGTTTTTACACTTGCACACACATGTGGTGAAAGAAAAGGGAATTTTTATTATAGTTTATGATTAGCAAACTTCTACTCACTAAATACAATATAAAGATAAGTAATGTTATTTACAAAAAGAAAAGATGAGAAACATTACCTCTTTTAATCAGGGTTTATTATTCAAAATTTCTATACTTTTCCAGACTTAAATCAGACATAATTGTGATTTAATTTCACTGAGAATCTTTTCAATGTGCTGGAGAAGACTTTATGCAGCAGCCACATTCTCGTGTCATCAAAACCAGGTTTTAGTGAAACTTTAAGCAGAATTCCATGCTGTGATTAGGCATTAGCTTATTAAAATTAGCCCACTGTCAGTGTCTGATGCAATCAAAGCCAAAGTTGGTCTAACAAAATATTGCGTTATTTAACTATTTTCAGGTTAAGAGGTGTATTTGCCAGAAGTTGGATGTTTTAAGTACTGTAACTCAACGTTCAGCACTTTCTTTAAATTACAATGATAAAGGGGTGGGCAACACAGACAAGTAAAATCTCTACCCAAAGAGGAAATTAACCAACTAGTACAACCTTGTTTTTAGTGATAAAAAAAAAATCCATTGTATAATGTTATAGTGTCTGTTTATTCTGATTCGCTGAACGCTGAGGGGCTTGCTGCCTTTTTAGCCATAAAAAAGGCAAAGACCATTTTAAGAAAAAAAAAACAGGTTTTAAATGTTTGATTCAGGTATTCATTAAAAAGAAGAAGAAAAAAGATGCTCATTGAGCTGTGTAAGTTTGTATGTGTCTGTAGGTTCCCAAGCTGGAACTCAAACCGTGTATTTCAAAAACTTCAATAGAGTTTGCTGAAATGCTAGATTTAAGGTTTCAACATGATAAACAAAACTAGATGTGACGTAGCAGCTACAGCCATCTATTTTATAAAATCTATAAGAAACACTTTTTTTCCATACTCATACATACTTTTCTGCTTTTCTATACTGATCTGGAAAACATAAAAATTCCATAATTCTTACAACTGTGTAGGAACTCTGTACAATATATGACCCATTTACAAGTGTACCAAGAATATACTATCAGGGATCATTTCTATAGTTTCTGATAAGTATTAGTACCATCAAATGTCCTTTACATCTCAACAATATTATAGTGGATCTACCATTTATTAGGAGTTTACATACTGCTTATAACAGGTGAATTAAACAAAGCTAGTCAAACCAGGCAAATGAGGGTCAACTCTTAAATGAGGAATAAACAAACTAAGTAAAGTAGCCTAGCTAAACAAAAAAGTTATCTGTAGAGGATGACAAACTCTATCCTCTGGGGAAGATGGGTTGGGAGGGTGCGACAGGGGAGTGCTTTCGGAGACACTCGGCTGACCGGGCTTCTGCACACAGCTCCGGGATTCCCTCCTCTTCCTTCCCAGTATTGTCCTACATCCTGCAGGGCCACATCTCCTCTCCTCTGTGGCCGACACTGCCACAATAGCATCGGCGGGCACCGGGCATTGAGGGGTGACCAAAGGGACACCAGCAGTCAGCCTGACAGGATGTGACACACTCCTCTCAACAATTAATGAGTACAAAAGGAGCAGCTGACACGACATGACAGTTTAGCATGGCACTTCAGGCCTTAATGGCTCTGTGAGTGGCATCTTCACACCCGGCTGTCACATTTGTAAACAAAAATGGCCAGTGATGGTGAACACAGAAAAGATATGATTAAATTTATTCAATAAGAGGTTGCACAAAGCAATCTGGATGAGGGGCAATTGCGATACCTCAGTTACAGAAGCCATTCTGCTACTGAATTAGTAATTTATCTCTGAGACTGAAAATACATTTTGCTGCCAACATGAATACTTCCTGTACAACTGCTGCCCATTTATAGCTGTAAGGAAATTACCTGCACCTTCTTTGGTAAATTATAAAGTTCTCCCACATAGCTAAGAAAAAATAAAGCATTGTCATTAATAATCCCAAAGAAAATTCAGCTATTTGCCATAATATTTGTCAGGGAAAAGGCTTATAACACACAGATAAAACATTCAACAAACTAGTATTGATGTTCTCTTTCCCCAGTGACTTTGCTGGCCTCGGTAAATGAGCAAAAGAGCTGAATTTCTGCCTCCTCTGGCGTCTGCCGACTGCGAGCAGCAGCTTTCTCAATATTAATAATAATATTACCGATGGCACCGCTGAAAGAGAGGGATTAGTGCTCATAGTGCTGGATGAGAAGTCACTGCTTGGCTGGTATGCATGTGGGATTTGACTTGACTTTTCTTTAAACACAGCCAATGAAAAGCCAAAAATCTTTTTCATTTAAGAGCAATTAAGTGGATCCCAGAATCACTGGCTCCAGCACGCCGCCGAGGATTTTTTCCCCCCTGGTTTTATTACCCATTTCCTCTCCCTTGCGCCAGCAGAAGGAATGCTCACTTTTCTCTGAGAGCCACATTTCCAATGTCAGAATCACACAGGGACCACCGTGATTAAGTGCAAGCCAGAGCTTCCCTAAACATGTGAGACATTATAGACCCCCCTTCTCTTCCAAACACTGGAGAAGTGTTGTGTTCCAACATTTATGTGAAGTAATTAAAAACATCCACCAGTAATTTAATAGTTCTCACCAAGCAGAGACATGAAGTCTACACAGTTTTTTCCTCTCTGTATAAATAACCTGGAATGCAGTGAGTACACAGACGATTCAGCCTTCTTTTTTTTTTCCTACTTTTTGCAACATTTTGTAAGAAGCCCTGTTCTGTATGTATGACCCGATATGAGGTTGTGCTCCTAAATTCATGTTCCAGAGAGCATACATCCATATATCATACTCTGGTATTAGATTCAAATGAAAGCTTTGCTATAGCTCCAAGACTGTCACTGCGCGAGTCTTACAGTCTCTTAACTTCAGCGAGCATAAAAATGACCTGAAGCCCTTTGGGACAGTGCTGCATCTGAATGTGCACGGCTGTGTGAAGTGCATGCCAATATAGCAGAGAGCATTGCAATAGACATGCGGTTCGAATCTGCATCCTTTCTCACAGCAAGAGTGGGGGCATTAATGAAACTCTGAGCAAGTACAGCCCCTGAATGCTCAACAAACACTGTTTTCTAAGCTGCAATATATTGTTTGTAATGAAGCAAGCAAACTAATTGCTACTGAGTTTGTTTGGGTTTTCTTTTTTGTATTTTTCTCCTCTTCCAGGGTAATTTTTTGTTTACATCTACACAAATCACTGAACCAAAAGCTACGATGCAGTACTGTGTCCAAGTCTTGCCTCTGCTCCCATTTCTTTATATTTTGACTTTCTTGCTATCTTAAGTGGTTTTGAGCAATAGTCCTTCGGGCTTCCTGAAGATCTATCGAAGTTTTGCTTTGGCCATTGGCTACTTTTCCACTCATTTTCAGGCCAGTCCTTGTGTGTGGCCATTTTCAGAGGCATGCGTTTTTGTTAAGCCACTAAACACAGAACCTCGAATCATTCATGCATTTTTAAAAAAGGTACCTAACTCAAAGGATGAACAAGTGTTAAGTTCATATGTAACAGACATTCAGCAAATAAATAAATAAAATCTTTAGGCACTAGTTTTTAGTCACCTGTCACAAAGACACAATTTATTCCCCATTAAATCCACAACCAATATCAAAGATATCACAGGCATGACACGGTGAATTTGCACTGTGAAGGTGATTTGGCATATCCCAACATGTTGTGTCCTTAAGATTTTTGAGGAAATAGAACAAATGGAGGACAAAAGAAGAAACAGGCAGGGGCCTGTTAACTTAACTGGTTGAGCAGGCATCCCATGTGCAGAGACTGTAGGTCCACAACACAAGCTCATATTTGAGTCCCAGCATGTAGTCCTTTCCTGCAGGTCTTCTCCCTCTCTCTGCCCACCTTCTTTCCAGGCTACCATCTGATAAAAGCCCCTAGTGCCAAAAAATAAATTTTATAAAGTGGCAAGCATAAAAACTATGTGCAGTAGATGAAACATAAGTGAAGGTTAAAAAAATGGCAAAATTCAACAAAGACCTGGCACAGGACCTGAGATATCATCTGGTTCTTTAGTTGATGCATTATGCTGTTCACCATAGTCTTATCTAAAATGGTCTCCATGTCAAGAGACAGTTCTCAAAGAAAAAAAAAATGAAAAAACAGAAGAGAAAACAGAAGCATGCCAAATGACACAAGAACTGGACTAAAAATCTCGATCAGCATGTCTTATGAAGTGATGAATCCTCCCCAGAGCCAGAACTTAACATTATTGAAGCAGTGTGGGATCATCTTAAAAGAGAACAGAAAAAAAACAACCAATAAACAAAGAAGAGCTTTGTCCTTTATGTCCTTTAAGAACCCTGGAGAGCTAGTCCTGAAGACCGTTTAAAGAAAAAAGAAGAAAGCTTGTCTAAAAGGGTTCAGGCTGCATTGAAAAAATGTGGTTAAAACAAATACTGAATTTCAAGTCTGTGCAAATTTTGTTTTTTTGGTGTATTTTAATTTATGATTGCATACTATGAAAAACCAGTGCAACACCCTTGACAAGGGTTGTGAGAGATCAAACTCAGAATCAAATCCCACCTTTGTGATTGAAAGGTGTGGAGGGAAACCTTAAAACTGCACTGATCCACATTTTCATATAAGCACTGATCAAGTAGGAGCACATACTGTGAAAAGGGTTGCTCACAGTGAACTTTTCAGCACTCCTCAGCTCTAAAAAGCCTCTTAAAGCTCATTGTTTCAGTTAAACAGCCCACTTTTCTGTTTCAGCCACAGCAGGCAGCTACTTTCAATCAAAAAGCTCCACTGTGGACTACCTGCACAGCAAATGATGGAGATAGCAGGTAGCCGTTTCTCAAAATGGACCATTACTGACAGGCTTCTCTCAGTGCCGAGTGGAAACCCAAACTGAGCAAAAGAAAAGAGTGAAGACTGGATTCATATTTGCAGGGAGTCAGAGAAACAAGCTGAAAGAAAACTGATAACAGACTGGGACAGGGGGCAGGAAACTCCTGTATATGAGAGTTGCAGCCCTGCAGATTTTAGATGTCTTCCTGGTCACACACCATATTTAAATTAAATGGATCCAAACAGCTTATCAGGTTCTACTAAGTGACGGTTCGAATCAGGTGTGTTAACACAGGGAAACAACTAAAACCAGTACGACCTTGGCTCTCCCCCCAGACTATGACATCTCAGAGTTAACACCTGTTAGCAAACATTATTCCCAGAAGCTCAGGCTGTTACTTTTCAAGTATGCAGCTAAAACTAAATTAACTTCATATATAAAACAACACTGGACCTCCCTTTGACCTTCTCAGTAATGTTATAGACTGCTGCCTTACACATTTTATTACACTTCATAAAAATTATTTTTAATAGCGGTTAAAAAAAAACTAAAATCTGTTTAAGGTTGCTTTAAATGTCTGAATGTGCCAAATATAGGAATAGAAAAAAAATCATTTGGTTTTAAATCTAAAGCCACATTCCATGAGTAATCTTTTTGCTGTGGCCAAAATAGAAGTCATGACCAGAACTTGGTGAATGAGAACAAATGGGGTTTCTTAGGTAGACAGACACAGTCTCCCTTCAGTGGCCATAAAGAAGACAAAGCTTTTTACAGTATCAACAGGCACAAGACGTGACCTTTTGGCCTGTTGGGGCAAAAGGTGAGAGCTCTGGGAGCAGAGGCCTGGTTCCAGCAGTCTGCCTGCAGACTAGATGTACACCCCCTCCACAAATTCCTTCCCATCTTAGATCACTGAACAGCTCTCTTTGGCCCCTCTGCCTTCAGTCCCTTCCAACTCATAGGAATATGTCCCTATATTTTGCAGGGGTGGCCCTTTATAAAAAAAAATAAAAAAATAATAATAGAACCAGTGGAACAAGAGTTATAGGTTTGGTGAGCTTCCATTGTGGCTTCAGCTGGTGCTTTTGTGCATGTGTCTGACTTTAAAATTCTGATTAGTCTGATGGGTCTGGAGGTTAAGTAGTCAAGTGAGGATTTCCAACTTTCATTCAAATGAGATTTTTAATATAACTATAGTCATGACAAGGAAAGGCTCACTCTACAAATATATGTTCTGAATAAAGGAGTGTATCTGTGTAACCTGAGGTTTGTCTCTTATAGATGTGGATGACCGAGCTGATGAGTGAAACGGCTGCAACACAAGCCACTTCTGATTTTGTATTCATGACTTCCAAGCAGGAGTGTGAGCAAACAAAATAAGGAGTGTAGCTGCGCCCAAATACTAACTGTCACATCTAGAATGTCAAATCTTCTCTTGCACAGAATGAAGAGGAGAGAGGTCATTCTCTGCAGAGAAACACTGACTCATCTCACACCCAGATGCCCACACACAAATAAGAGGAAATGTTCCTGGATATCATGGGTTTATAGAACAAATGCTAGTTCTCTATCAATGTCAATAACCTCAACAACTCGTCAAGGATATGAGGGCACCAGCCAAGAGCATCTTCTCAGTACCCTAGAGACAATGAGGCTCTAGCTTCCTATAGCAAACTGAAAAACACGTTATGTTTCTAAAGAGTAATGACAGGTTGTACAAATGAGGCCTGCAAGCATCACAGCAGCAATGCTTTTTTCTGACATGTCCTTTAAACAGAAGCCACTTTTCAGGGCCCAGCTGGGGACATATGTGAGGGCAGAGCGCCCTCTAGGGGACAGGGCTCTAAGATTGGGTGATTGGAGTCCAGTGACAGTCAAATTACTCAAAGGTCACTATATGCAAATGTTTCTTTGAGGTTTTTTTTTTTGTTTTTGTTTTTTAAGATCTAAAGACTATTTTTTCTTCTTTGATACATTGCTTTTTCAATGCATCACCCATTTCACTGGGAGTAAAATAAAATGGACAAAACATGCCTTTGAGGTGCTGTGTTTATACAAGTCAGCTGACTTGATATTACATATGCAGATACAGTATGACCTGAGTGAAAAAGCAACTTTTTTCAGAGGGCATCTTTGAATCATCGGTGCAGAGCTCTCGCCAGTCTGTCAGTGTGACATGAAGGCTTGAGTTCACCCTGCCCCGAGCCGAGCCAAGCCGCACTGAGTCAGACTATACTGAGGAGGATACGCAGCCAGGTCACGCAAACTTGAGAAAGATCATCACTTTCAGAAGTCAACTAGAGTCACACAGTCTTTGAGTCTGATTTACCAAGATCTGTACTTGATCACATAATAGTTTTTTTTCCCGTAAAGTGTTCATAATGGTGCACTCATCAAAACGTCTTTTTGGGGGTAAATTGGACCATTCTCCCAAAGTAAGCTGAAATTACATTTTAAAAATGAAGGTTCAAAAGATGCTGCACAAATAATGAACTACAGCTAAACATCTAAATGCACAAAATGCAGATTCATCCCATCTGCAGTGAACTTCCTTTAAATGCCAATTTGGTTAATTAAACTTCATGAATACTCAAACAGCTGAAGAGTACCCTTGCTTCTCACTCCCACACAGGATATCAGCTACCAAATACTGTACAAAGTTCAGAGTTGAACACAACAAGCCAACAAGTTTGTTCATTTTATAAATATGCTTCTAATTAAAAACACTACGTTGTGAATAGATTTAGATGTTTACAGCATATCAAGTATGTGAAGTGGGTGGCATCACTGAGGCACATCATTAACCTGGTTTCTGTTACAAAGCCCAACCAATAATAATACATGTAGTGTGTGTCCAAATACAAGGCAATGGGGTAAGTTGTCAGCTAAGGCCCTCTTGTGGAATAAAAGTGGTAACTGTAAGAGAAGGAGTCAAACAAATGTCAACATTGAGATTTTTTTTTTCCTTTTTTTTCTTCTTCTCGCAGACAGTGATTTTAATTTCAGAAAATCACAAGTTCATACATCTGCCATTTTCACTAGAAGTTATATGCAAGGGTTTCAGAACAGAACAGGCTTCAACGTCTGTTACATGTCAAAGAGCTGCAGAACAGAAACATATTGGTATTGTGTCAAATACAGATATATATTTATATATATTTATAAAAAAAAATCTCTTACCTTGTGACACTACTTTTAGACTACAGCCACAGTTCAATACTCAGCAGTCTGCATGATATTTCAAAGAACCTGCTAAACTTTACTAACAACTCAAAAATGTGGCTTCTCTTTGACTAGGTATTAGTTACAGAACATGCCTTCAGACACCCTGCTTTGCTGTTTACTTCAGTGATCAGTCATTTGAACAAAACTACTGGGACTCTGGTACACCCTGTGTGGTATCATGCTTCCCTCTTCAAGCCTACTCAAGCTGAAACAGGTCGAACATAAAAGTCATTGTCAAACTAACTTTATTAAAGGCAGATAACTGTGGTCTTGTAGTCATAACTATCTATTCAGTGTTTAACTGCAGGGACATTATTCATTTCAATGAGCTATGCAATAAGAAAGTCCAATTTTGCTCTTGTAGACAATTTTGTTGATGTGCGAAGTGAGCCTCTTGATGATTTTACACAATATTTCTAATAGAGTAAGGTTTAAGACAGAGGGTCAAAACAATCCATTACGATTAAGTGCTGTAGGTTTGTCCTTCTGGTGGTTGTGGAAGCTTCATATTTTCTTTGGACATCATTAGACGCCTTAACTCTTGAAGAACAATTTTAATGCTATAAGAATTCTGCCATTTTGCTAATATTGGTATGCTACGTGAATCCACCTGTGAGACAGAAAAGGGAAGAAAGGGACAAGAACAAAAAACACTGCATCAGTCACAGTGACTAACCCATCGCAGTGAGTTATACTGCTCACATCCAAGAAATACAAAATCTCCTAGCTGAAATACATGACCTTATCAGATTTGTGATCAAACTTACCGTCCCGTTGGAATTATTAATCCCATTCATGCTAATTTTTGTTACAAATCTAACAGTCGGCGCCGTCTCTGGGTATCTAGGTCCACATTCCACTTTCAGACTGTATATCCTGTTCTCGTAATTGGTCTGAAAGTCGGGGGGAAAAAAAGCAAAAGGAAAATAAACCTACAGTACATGTGAACAAACGTTGGATCAGAATAACAATCCTAATGCTAAATTTGCTCTGCCTACTCTTGCTGGTCCAATGATCATGCCTGTCCACCGTGTGAGAGTCATGTCTTCGTCATCCTCAAGGCCCCAGCTGACTGTGCCATCACCTTCGCCCTTCTGGCCCTCTTCAAGCTCCTCCAACAAGCGAAAATTGCGTGGAACTTTAACTCCTACAATAAACATAAAAATATGCACATACATTTATTAAAAAAACTTCATAAAAGAACAAAATAATGAGAAAACAATTCAAGCCTTCTAGCAGCTATGATTGGTGCATCCAAATCCTGATATTTGTTATAGTGATGTGCCATGAGCCATATTACTGTGCAAGAAGCATAAATGTGATGTAAATCCACAGTAATGTCCCAAACAATTATTTATTTGCTTCTGTAAAAAACTACTTAGCCAATGCACAATTCACTCCACTCTGAGAACATCTGGTAAAAACTTTTGTCTCAGAACCTTTGTGTAATATATCATTACACGAAAGGGTAGGGCTAATTTATTTGTATAGCACATTTACAAGACAATTAAAGGTGCTTTACATAAAAACAAAAGCATTACAGTGAGGTGCAGGAAGCATAAAACATAGATTAAAAATAAACTTTAAAAAGAAATAAAATTAATAAGTTAAAGGAATTAAAGTTAATAAAAACAAAAATCTAAAAAAAATTAGCATTACCTGTCTTTTCAGAATCAGAAATACTTTATTAATCCCTTTGGAAATTCCTCAGGGAAATTTGTATTTAGGGCTGGGCAGGTTAACGCATTAATTGATTAACACCATTTATTTTTTTAAACACGTGTTAACACAGGGTTTTGGTTTTTTTGGGTGTTTTTTAAACTTCTGGCTCACTGGCCACATGCAGTGACTTGAAGTCCTAATGTGTCTTCCTACATGTCTTGTCCTGCTGCAGCAGTGCGTCGCATGTAAACATGAGAGAGCAGGTTTATTAAAATGAGGAGATGTTTTCTGTCTGGCACTTAAGAATTTTTGGACTTGAAAGTGCTCCCAAAAGACAATTAGAAAACGTTGTTTTTTGTTTGTTTTTTTTTTTTTACCACATGCGGTTTTATCCTGGTGGATATAAGTTTTGATGCAAGACGCAAAGGTAAGATATTTTAAGACTTTTACAAACATGACGCATAAATTGCGCCTTCTTTTCCCAGTGGTTCAGTTAATTTTGCTCATAGGGAGATGAAACTTATAGTTTTGGAATCTGTGAGATGTGAGCTTTCAGTAGAGGAGTCGTTTCATGCAGTCACTTGGACACAGAAAGTCATAATTTACGTTTAGTTTTTTTTTGTTTTTTTTTTTAACCTGGTCTTTTAATTGTTTGTTGTCTTAACTGTATTTAGTAATCACAGAAATGTTTTTACTTTGCTGTTAGCTGAGATTCTGGACTTTCTGTGGATACCAGACATGTTTATAGTTACATTTACAGACCTGAAGTTACACCTGTAAAACCAGATGTTAACCTCTTAGCGGAGGGTCCAGGTGCAAGAGGTTAAGCTAAACATTCAAGCTAAGAAAAGTTTGAGAATTTATAGGCCAGAAATCTGGATAATGAACTACTAAAGGTGCATTGATGGAAGTTATTGTGCATATTGTGAATACTTCTCTCTCCTCACCATCTAGAATCTGAGATTCTAATCCTGCTTTCTGTCTGTTCACCTGATGCTGATATTCATCAAATATTGTTCCTTCTGTGTTTAGAAGGAAGCAACTTCTCAGCTTTAAATTCATCCTGCTGACTTTTTACCTTTTAGTTAGTAAATATGGAAATTTTCATCTTTCTTTGTCATAAATATTTGATTTTATAAATATTAAGAAATATTTTAACTGTTGCTGTTTAAAGAGAAAGCTTCTGCTAAATCTGTATTTGTTTAGTGCCGGGGTCTGCAGCCTTTCCAATCCAGAGCCATTTCTCCTTCAGCCAGCTAAATAAAACTTGTTTAGAGCTGCAAATGTCAGGACACCGTTTGAAAAAAAAAACTACTTTTAATTTTTTATAAATATCTACTATAGGACATTTGTTGTTGTTTTTGAAGAACAAATTTTATTACTAATCTTCAGGTTTTAAAATAAAAAAATAATAAAAAAAAAAAACTTTTGCAGTAGACAGACTCTTCTATGAGATGTAGATATTTGTAAAATAAATAAATAAATAAAACATTACTGGTAATTATGGTGTCATTATATTGCAGAAATCCAAAGCAAATATTCCATGAAAAAAAAAAGAAAATTGAAAAATAGCTAAAATCTTGCATTTCTTATTATATCTACATTTAAAAACATTAGTTAGTTCTTTAGCCTTTTTAGCCATATATAAAGAGCCATTGTGGAAGGTCCAGAGAGTCACTTGCTGCTCCAGAGCCACAGGTTGAAGACCCCTGATTCACTGTTTGTAAACCAAAGTTTACTGCATTTTCTTCATATAGCAGTAGGCCTTCTTTTAACACACACACACTTGTAGTGTTTTATACTTTACACCCTGTAAATGTTCTTTATGCTTGTTGTTTTTTAACCACCACCCCAAGACAAATTCCTCATATGTGCAAAATCACTTGGCAATAAAGTCCCATTCTGACATTTATCACCCATTCTAAGATTCTTGAAAATCAAATACACCCAGACAGAAACATCTGGATTCAGGCAGGAAAATACAGCTTGCTACAATGGAAAATCTACTCAGGAAGGCCCAAGGAACACATTAAAAAAAGGTCCAAACAGCAGCAAACCCCCACAGGACCCACACTAGCACCTTAATTGGTTAATAATGTTTTGACAATATTTGGCAGGTGGTTTTAATGTTCTGGAAGATGAGGGAGGGTCCCCTTTCCCAGATGATTTGGTTGTAGGCGTAGGCAGTCTGTCAAAAGCAGAAGAGCTGATGGTGTTCTGGATAGGTCTGGCTGATGAACAAAAAACAGACTTTAACTATTTATTTCAAATAATCCACTGCAGATGTAATTTTAAATGTAGCCTTAACACTTAAATAGTAAAGAAAACCTTTAAAATAACTGTTTGGAACATTTTTCTCCCATTTAATATATCAAAAGATTGACAAATGAACTGGCAGCTTAATTAAATAAATACGAAACTTTGAAACCAATAGCTGATAAAAAGAAATAATAATAAAGCAGATATTTGGGCAATCAATTTACTTTTTTAAATTCAGCTATATTAATATACTGAAAAATAAAAAGTCATTAAATAGTTTTGTCACTGCAGGCGTTTTGCTTACTTTCAATTTTATAGTCATAAATGCGAGAATCAGCGGTTTAAACATGGGAAAACAGGACTGATACAAGAAATGACATGACAGACTGCTGAAACAGCACAGCATATATGTGCGGCCAACCGTGGAACCGCATCAAATTTGGCATTCACTTAATCTGTTGCTGTTTAACAGAGAAACTCAACACAAACCTGCACTCTTACCAACTGTTTGGAAATGGTCATGAGATTTGAGGCATGTGAACCTTTACTGCTTAGGATTCTTACAAATGAGTCAGTCACACACATTCAACTTATGGCCTGTGTTGTAACAACCAATTTGGTAACATTGTTCCAACCTACTCAAATGATGAACTACTGGGAAAATCTAATTGGAAAACAGTTAACACAGGTGTCAGACCACAGTATGACAGGCAGTTACTTGAAGCTTGGGGGGCTGAGGATGTCGAAGGGTGAAACACTTGAGTAAAACCAGTGCTATTAACAAGTACGATCCTGATGATAAATTCATAAAAACAGAAATGAAATTTTAAAAAAGAAAAAAAACTTTGAGAAAAATCTAAAATTTCACCATCACCTAATCACATATTACACCTCCTTAGACTTCAGATTTCACAAAATACTTTTTAAAAATTAATTCTTCATGTCTGCTAACCATGGAGGAGTGAGTTGTATACCATCAGCTTTTGCTTCTTCGTTTTTCAATTGCTTAAGACTTCTTTGTTCTTTATCAACATTAAAAACACTTGCACATGCACCAGTATTAATGGTCTATTTATCTCATTTCAGTTCTCTACTCTAAGCATATTTTAAATGCTAAGTAACAAGAGATTGCCGTAGAGAGAAGCTGCGGACAACAGGGCTGTAACTTAACAACTTCCCAGGTTGTAAATTAATCTGCCAGTATTATTCTCTTTTCATCTATCAAACATTTGAAAGGTCAGAAAAAGCACATTTCCAAACAGAAAAAGTCTAAACTGTATTTTTGTAGCTGTTGTCAACAGTCCAAACTTTTCACATAGATTACACTTACTGTGAGATTTATTGTTTGAGAATTAACTTACAAATAAAATCTAACATAATAATAATAATCCTAAAATCACAGTATTTTCTGTGCATTTCAACATAGACATTACTCTTGGACACAACCAAACCCTCATGGAACTGAGTTATTGATTTAGTCTAAGTGGTAACTAAGAGTACTGCTATTCTACATGAACACATAAAATATGCTGCCCTTTCCAATGATCTCTTTTGTACATATTTTGTGTTTCTATTTTCCTCTTACTTTCACCCTTGGCCTCTACTGTTCTCTTCCACACCTTAGCATTTAAACAGTAAGGAAAACAATGTTATAATCGCAAACACTTGAGATAGGAGCTTATCAAGCAGCACCATATAGAAAACGTATTTTTACATTTCAGTGCAGTAACACACACGCCGCATGTTTGGGTTAGGTCAGGATTGCTATCTTTGATTTAAATGTCAAATGAATGGCTATTTTAACACAAAACCACAGCCACTCCTTGACAGAGAGACTGAAATATTTCGGTTGAAACTGACTCGACAGGTCGCGCCAACTTCAAGACTGGCTGAAGTGGTTTCGATTGAGAAGTTACTTCCTAGTTTTACTACTTTGCTGTAATATCCCCATCGTATTTGATTTTACCGATTAAGTTAGCTCGAATTATATATATATATATATATATATATATATATATATATATATATATATATAAATTTAAATTGCTTTTACTACGCATTTTAAATATATTGTGTTCAACTGTGTAAACCAAGCTAACGCAGATGTGGGCTCTATCCTGAAACAAAGCGTGCCATCTGATTCTGCAGTAGCGGTAACATTTCAGCAACCCAGAGCGTTTCTACACCCCCGCCCAACAATGGCAACCATCTGCCTCGTGTAGAGACGTGGCTGTATCTCCTTAATTTTTTACCTGGAGTTAAACAATTAACAGCATGTTAAAAATGTATTAGTAACACAAGTACCAATGAAAGCAGCAGTCTCTCCATAAACATTTCAGTCAACGTTATGCTTATTGGAGTATGCGCGGTGTTACAGAAAACCTATTTGAGTTCACACATTATATCGATTACTCCTGGATAATTGCTGTTTAGTGCTTATTACAACTCAAAAAACATTGAATTGTTTATACTGCGCAACTTAGTCGGTTGGTGAGTCTTGCTAGTCGGACACAACGACTTCGACATTCAGTGCCGCGCGGTGCTGGAATATTCTAGTCGCCAAGTAAGCTAGGCTAGCCAGCAGCGTCTGCGGATGTTTACAATCCTCATTAATACAAATTTACGCAAGCTATAAAACATTTTTGGCGAAAAACAGTAACCGCAGACTTTTTCTGTAAATAAAGCTACACGGTATGGATAATACCGACGCTTACTTTTGACACCTTAAGCTATTTGAGCTAACTCACGGGGCAAGCTATTTACTGGCCTCGCTTAGCTATGTTAGCTCTACGACATAGATGGCTGCCGTAAAGATCAGCACTCTATCACAAGAGGTTAACCAAAAAGATATAGGTAAAAGCAATTTATAATTGATGCACCACACCAAATCTTTACGTCTACTTAATAAAAGAGCCCAGCTCAAACTCTAGCCGCACTTTGCACCGCTGTAGGCGTTAGTTTGAAAGCACACGAACCTGAGGAGGCCGCCATCTTCTTCAGCCGAGTCCAGAAGCACAGAGAGGTGTGACATCACGGCGGTTAAAACTGAGCGAGCGGCATCACACCGGCGGACCGTCGCACTGCAAGCTGCTCTGCACTTCACGCACCTAACACATTTGGTCAAACCTTGAGCCTCCTTAATGCTATCTTTAAACATACTTAAACTACCTTTAAGCTCACAAAACACCAGTGGTGATTGACGTACTCTGATTAAGTAGAACTGCATTCAAAGTTTTTGAGTAAAATAAAATATCAGCCTTACAACGATCCCTAAAACTTAAAATGATCCTCAAAACTATTATGATGCATTTAGATGATTCATGTCGTATTAAAGTGCCTGTCTGTAAATGTTAAAGTTGGAATATTAAATAAGTCATCTGAGTCTGAACCAGTATTTTTCTCTACTACGGATGTGGTAGCTATCCTATCAGACAAGATCAGTGGTGGAAAATGCACAACTTTTAACACAAACAACTTTTTCTAATACTTGCTACTTAATATCTCCACTTCAAAACATTTAAATGTTACAAAACTTACTTTACCACAAATATGACCATTTTACAAATATATAATAGCTTCTATGTGAATGTAAATGTATTGGTCTTATGTCGCTCCTGTGGCATTTTGTGTTGTTGATGGAAAAATGCCCTAAATTTATATACATATCGTTAGCCTTAAAGCACAATTGCCCAAGTCAAATTTTGGCTAAATTGTGATGTCTGTCCAACCCTAATATTTCTGGTTGGTGCATCATTGTCTAGAAAACCTACGCTGAGGGTAACGATGCGTTGTGTATATGCAATTTGTAATTCCCCTCTGGGATTTATTTTATAACTGCACACACTGCATATCCAGATAAGAAATACAATAAAATTTAAAACATAACTTTGTAAAAGGGCAGAATGTCAACAGTCCTGACCAACTATTTCATTAGTTAGCCCAATTTACTTGTTTTTTGGCCAGATTTGAGATGACATTTACAAAAAACAGTAATCCAGACCCTAAAAAGGGGAATGTAAATATTGTACATCTAAATACGTCTCATCAAAATGATTTAATAAAATGCTACAGAGTAAAATAAAATTTTATACACACTGCTTTAGGACTTAAAATTGATTAAAACTTTAAAGCAATTGGAAAATATGGTACAGATGATGGAACTCAACTTAATTATTGAAATAAAAAGCCATTTTCAGTGAACATTTTATTTTTTCTTTATTAACAGTCTAGACTAGGAGCTTCGCTGCAGCAACAATGAGGATTGAAGAACAATATACATAACCCAAGATACAACAGAGCAGCATAACAGAGCAAGAGTATCCTTTTAAAATGAATAGCAAACAAAAGAAATAAGTATTTTTAAATATCAGCTCTATTACTTATCACTTTGTGAGTTTACCCCACCCTTTCAACACAGACCGACTCCTCAGTGAGTCATTAGGTAATTCTTCTTCATGTCGAAATCTGAGAATAATACAGCCAAGGGAACATGCTGGTTCAATTACACAAACTTTTTTTTCTTTTTATAACAGTATGAGAGAAGATGGACACAGGATTTAAAATTAAGGACTGTACATAATTGCAGGGTGCGCCTCAAGCAAGCAGCCGGACAGTCTTTCCAGTCACTGTCAAGTAATCCTCGTCAGCCAAGGCTCGCAGCGCTTCGTCAAACAGCTCCTTAGTGATCGCCTGCAAACAGGGCGGTAGGAGTTATTACAGGAAGTGAGAGAAATTTCTTTTTCTTAAAAAGTCTTTTAAAGGTAACTTTGACTGGATTTAATATCTCCAATGATGGAGTTGAAGTTCGCTGTATAATTTGGTTCACATGAATCCATAAAGGTTACATTTATTTGTAATGTAATGAATTTATTCCTGTTCAGGTAATAGCATTCTACATTACAGCATTTACCCCGTTCTCTCTCCGTAACTGAAAATGGATGTTAGGATTTTTCTATATTTATTTAATATTGGCTTACACATGAGACACTAAATCACATTAAAACCCTTACAGTTTCAGACTGTCCTCTCAGGTCATCAAGCAGCTGCTGGTATTTCATTGCCGGAGTCTTTCCTTTGGCCTGGATCAGCTTCTTCAGGGCTTGGGCAACCTCTTCCTTGCGCTTGCGAGCTGTGGCACTCATACCTGTATATTAGAAAAACGATAGGGTAATACACTTGTTTTGATATCATTTTTTTCACCATTTCTCCTCATGTTTTTTAGTTATATTAAAAAAAATAAATAAATATTTCATCCTGGAGACTCAACCTACACAACTTGTGTCCGATAAAAAGTCACAGTAGCAGAGTTTTACTATTTGATACTCAGGAAAGTGGGAGAAATGGCCCTTTAATATCTCAGTCTGCCAATGCCTCTTTAAGAAAGCAGGTCTTCATGTTGCATACCTGTCGTCAAAATAGAGATGTCAACAAATCCTGTCCTGGGGTCAGTGGCTGACTGTTTCAGGGCCTCTCGGTGGAGCCGCTTAGCCTCCTCCACGTCGATGGTCTCCACCTTCTCGGAGAAGCGTACCTTGGCGTGCGCCTCTGCCAAGCGGATCAGCGACTCGAGCTGTCTGGGGTAGGCAGACACCATCCCACGGCCACTGCCGATCTTCCTCATGTCAACATAAGCCTGAGGATAAACAAGGACAAAGTTAGCTGCAGTCAAAAAGACAGATGGCACATGAATGCTTTCGATGTTAAAACATAAAAAAGAAAAAAAAGCTGGTTAGAAACTTTCCCAAAATAATTAAAAAAAAAAGCATTAAGCAAACCTCAATAAGGGCCTGGCTGGCTTCCTCACTCAGTCTTGGGTTAATGTATGTCCGTGCGTATGCAACGTAGTCCTTCAACACTGCCATGTCAAGGAACTCTTCCTCCATCTGCTCCTCGCTCTGGTAGTACAGGGATACCAGGTGGTGGGCCAGCCTGCGGTCGTAAGCTTCATCCTGGGGATCCAGCATCAGGAAGATGAGGTCGAATCTGATGGAGTGAGATATGCAGTGTTAAATGTAATGGCAGCATTTGTTGCATGAGTAAAGCCAAAATTAAACTATCAAGAGTTTCATTGTGACTGCTGCTCTTCACCTAGAAAGCAGTGTGTGAGGGAGCTGAATGTTCTCGATGGTGGTCTTTTTGGGGTTCCACTGAGATTCTACAGGGTTTGCAGCTGCCAGCACAGCGGTGCGGGCGTTCAGCTGGCAAATGATTCCAGCCTGCAGACAAACAAAAACAGAAACCGTAGCTAAATTCATTTTCTGGGTAGAACACACGTTTGAGTTGAATATGCTCCCTAAATGGATTAAAACGTGTTTAAATATCTGCCAATCCTACCTTGGCGATGGAGAGGGTTTGCTGCTCCATGACCTCGTGCAGCACAGAGCGAGTGTTGTCGCTCATCTTGTCAAATTCGTCAATGCAACAGATGCCGTTGTCGCTGAGCACCAGGGCTCCAGTCTGCAGGACCAGCTGCCTTGTCTCTGGGTCCTTCATAACGTAGGCGGTGAGACCCACAGCACTGGAGCCCTTTCCTGACGTGTACTGGCCGCGGGGCACCAGGTTGTAGACATACTGCAGCAGCTGAGACTTGCTGGTGCCAGGGTCTCCGCAGAGGAGGATGTTCACCTCTGCACGAAAGTTTCCTCGACCGGTCTGACTGAAGTCCTTACGAGTGCCGCCAAACAGCTGCAGCAGGATGCCCTAGAAAAAGAAGAATGGAAATTGGGGAAATTAATATCTAACCAAATAGACATGGAAATGCAGTGTTTTCACTAACTTTTTTTCCCCATGTCAAAAATGAACATGTGCAACTTATCACTGTTGTGCTCAAACATGCATCAGTAGTTAATCAGGTTAACCGAAACCAATTTTTTTCCAAAATAAGCATTTACCACAATACATTAAATTTGCAATACAAATCAGCATGAAATGCCAGGAATTGTGGGGAAAATGACAGAAGAGCCTAGAGCAAGGGTGCAGCTTATTTTGCATTTTCAGACCCATGTTTACTCTCTGTGTGTAAGAGAGGATGGTCAGAGTGTACCACCTTAACATTCTTCCATGGAAAAGGAGAGGAGGGAAAAAAAAGACCCCACAAATATAAATAGTCTACGTAGATCTCTAGGGGAAGAGAATTTCTGAAAGCGGTTACAGAGCAGAATGGAATAAAAAGGGAAAATGTTGCTGAAAAGCAGTGGTCGGTTAGCAGGTGACTGGTGACACAGGTCATCCTGTGACTCAGAATAAGGTCTAACTGGCTGGACTGGTTTGCTGAAAGCATTTTTTTTTAGTTGCAGGGTATACAGCCTTAACCACAAAGCCAACACTTTTTTTTAACTTCCATTTGTGGGAAAACTAACATTTTCCATTTTAAATATAGATGAGCTAACCGTGAAGAACTGCAGGGACATTATTAGTTAATCTTTGACCAACAGGTATGTTCATATGCTAAAGTGGAGCGAAACCTGTTTTTGTATAACTCCAGTTATACTCATGTTCCCACCTTTATCTCTGTACCTTAACTTTAGAGCACATGATTTACATGATTTACCCCAATATACAACAGCAAAAAACAGAGATGACAACCAGTATCAATGTTAAACTAGCCCTCAGTATCACAGGAAAAAACTGACACACCTACTTAGCCATGGCCAAAAACTGATGCAATCACAGCAGTGAATTGCTCCTATTCTCATCCCACCGCCCACCTTTTTGATGTCCTCGTGTTCGTAGATACTCGGTGCGAGGGCGGAGGAGAGGCGTTCATAGACATCTGGCTTGGCTGCCAGCTCCTTCAGGGTCTGCACGCGGTCCTCGGTGAAGAGCTTCTGTTCGGCCTCTTCATCCAAACCGTGCAGACGCTTTTCGTCTGTCTTGCGGAAGTGGATGGCATCAATGTGGGTCTTGTAGACCGACTTCACATTGTTCTGACGGGGGTTAACGCGCATGGGGACAGCTCTGTAGATGCCTGTGTGGATAGAGTTAAGGTTACAAACTGATGTAAATATAAAAAGACAACTGATCACATAGGCTGCATTCTTTGAGTGAGGATTTAGGAGATCTTACCAGTGATGTTCACTCTGTCTCCTGGCTGTACTTTATCAACCAGATCATTATGAGCATACACAATAGTGGTGTGAGGGGTCTGACCAGCTGGCATGTCTTCCGGAGACTCCTGAATTTTGACCTGTTTCAAAGAGAGATCAGTAAAATGAACAGATGTCATGACATCACTAATTACCACCTGACACATTCGGAGATTCGGCGTCAACGATAAATAATGTGACCCAAAAACAGCCCCACCAAATTCTCACCATCTGTTTGTCTGAAAAAACTGAGCGGTTGTGAACGAGTGCCAGGCTGTGGGCGATGTTACAGTGGCGACACACGGCCGGCTCAGCGATGCGGCCGCGATCCACCTCCACGCGGGTGCTGAAGGCGCACACCTGGCATTGGAAGAAAGCCTCCTGCATCTCGGGGATGAGCTGTGAGGTGCGGATCACCATGCCACTGATGGTGATCAGCTGATCGATGTCTGTGGGCCCATAAGGAACAGAAGCTTCAGTCTGAAGCTGATACTTTGGTGTTCACAGGAATCCCACAGGAAATATGGGATGGAAAATTTTCACATGTATTCATCTGGCGACATTTTAGATTTATGCACGCACACATACACCTACCTTCTGGGTTCAGGCTCCTCATGTTTCTGGTTTTTAGAGCGTTGTAGGGACGGACTTGGATCTGGTACTCAAGGATTGAGTCTGGGAACCGCTCAAAGAAAAGCTCGTTGACTGCCATGTCAAAGGTTGGAATGACTTCCTGTAAAGTAAACAAGGAACTAATTTATGAGCACCATTGTGCGGCAATCTAGAGAAATAAAAAATATTAAAAAGAAAATAAAACCGCCACTAAAACAGGACAATGCAGTTACTTTTTACTGCACAGATCTGGAATTAGCTAGTTTGGTCATGTCTTTAGCATTTAAGTTTTCTGTCTTTTTGTTTTTTATTGTTAGGTGGATTTTTAGTTGGATGTTGTATGTATAATAAAAGAAGATGAAGACTTCTACAAAAATAAATAATTTATCATGTTATCCCTGTGGCTCAAATTTGATATTGCACCCGAGTTGCGAAAACAGTTGATTGCAGATTTGATTATTTCACCTGGGGGTAGCAGATGAGCTGCCTGTACAGCTCTGCATCAAAGGCCTGCACATGTTGACAGTTCACATTCAGCACAGGATCCCCGACAACACTGATCTGAGAGATGCAGAGAGAAAAAGCAATACTGGTAAAGATAACAAAAAACATGTTCACTATAACAAGACTGAAAAATACTATTATATTAAAATTAGCATCTTGAAAAGAGAGACTGACTTAAATCTGCATGGACAGTCAGAGCAACATGGAAGTGGTGAGTACACTACCTCTTCCAGTTTCTGCATGTACAAAGGCTCGTTAAGGTCCAGACCAGCGTTCTCATCCTCTGTGGAGGTTGGGTCAATGAACCTCTGCAGAAACCTCTGAAAGCACAGAATATAAACACTCTTATAAAACTGAAAAGAACTACCTAAAGACAGTAGATGTCATGACTTATTTCATACCTGGAACTTCTCCTTACATGTCCCGACATTGACGTCAGTCCCCCAGATCACCAGTCTCTGGGCTGCGTTTGGTTCACTAGCAACAGCACCGTCTGCACTCGGCTGAGAAAAGATGGTGAATGGTTAAATTCTCTATTCAAATAAATGACCAGCACCACAGTGCCGACTCCTCCACTGACCGGCTCAGAATGAAGATCGACTTGTGGAGCTTTCCTGACTGATCCCAGATCAGGGCGCTGTCTGGCAGGTGTGCCACGCACTCCACTGTGTGGGGTCCCTTCAACCCTTGAGCTGGGGGTCCCATACATAAGAGGGGAACTCATATCCACTTCATTTGGCAAGACTGTAAAAAGTCATATTATAAAGATGACTACAATTCACAATGAATTCTCTTTCAGTAAAGGATACAAACAAAATCAAACAAAAGTACCTGAAGGACGTGGGCTGGAAAACAGAGAAGTGTCCTGTGGAGCTGCGGGACTGAGTATGTCAGTGGCCGGGGAGGTTGGCATTGGCATAAGGTCCCCGGTGGAGGAGTCCTGTCCTCTGCGTCGCTGAGAGGGAGGCGAGGTGGGATCCTCGCTGGTTGCTAAGGTTACACAAGACAAGACCATCAAAGTGTAATCCAGTGATTTGCAACATATGACAACAGCACATTTAACCAGGATTATTGAAAGGGAGAATTAATTGAACATACGTGCGGGCGGGTTGGTGTTCCTTCCACGTTTGCGACCAGGAGTCGAACTTGGGGAAGACATTGTTGCAGATATCTGTCAAGTAAAGACATTTAAGTTACTTGGCTGTTTCAAAAAGTCACGTAAAGACAAGTCATCGCTGTGTTCAAGCCTGATGTTAAATCCTGAGTGAGTTTGGTTTCATGATGTACTCTTGTTTTCATCTGATCACTAGGTTTTTGTTTTCGTATAGCCACCTGCTGTGTCATGTAGACAAAAGATGATGCTTGGTAAACTGCTCTGTGCCACATACATTTACCTCCACTTTCCCACCACCTTCAATAATGTTAATGTGTATCATGTAAGCAACAATCTCCTTCTCGATACCCTGGATGTATATAAAACGTGTACTTTGATAACACTTGTTACAAAAACAAAAAGTATATTTTCCTGAGACCGATATAAATAATTTAGCTTGCAATCACTTGAAGGAAAAACAAACGCGTTCCTATATAATTTGCTGAACTGAGACAAATAAAGCCTGCTTTTCACGTCAATAGCTCGACCTGCAGTTATTTAGAAACTGAACTAACTATATGAATCTTTAATACGTTAACTGTGTAACTAATAAGTATTTTATGCTATTTAATTCGTCTTAACGTTGTCTTCTTTAATTAATTCAGTCGTTAACAACAATCCAGGCCACCATTTGACATGTGGCTGCAAGGAGACAATGAGGTATCTGTCGCAGTTTTTAAACTGATTCGCCTGATTAAAAGTTAGCTTACGTAAAACAAAAACACCCTCGTGCAAATTTAAGTGAACTTTTCCAACAACCCACAGTGTGATAGATTCTCTATAACTAGCCGTCTTTAAAGAGATAAGTTGAGAAAAAAATGTTTCTCTTACCTCTTCTTGCGTGTTTCTCCAACTTGTTGCAAAACTGGCGCGAAACGCTGTGTGACGTGATTTTCGCGGGGAACTTTAGTCCAATGAAAGACCAGGACCGTCCTCCTCTTTCCGGGAGACTCCTTTAAATAAAAGGGGATTCCTGTTGACATTATATTAGTATAGCTTCAAATAAATGTACACGACTGCTTTGAATAATATATTTTTTAAACTAAACTGAGCGAAAACGACTACTATTTTAATGTTTATATATAGAATAATATCAGCTTTTTCGACACAAAGTGTTGTGCCCATCGACACCCCATTCTGATTTTGGTTTGGTCCAACAGAAAGCAACCTTTTATTCTTCTCCGTGTTTTAGAAACAATTCGCTACGACAACCAAGCTCCGTGACGAAGTGTCGTTATATCATTGCACACTTCATTTGGTAAAATGTTTTTCTAGTTATTCTAAAAACAATAATCGATCCATTACCTCTATAGCGATTCCCCTCGGGTAATTAATAAACGTTTTATTTATTCAGCATAGGTTGAGTCAAGTCAACTGGACTTACCTGAGGTTTCTGTAGTGACCCATTATTCATAGTTTTCCTGGAGGCTGAGTGTTAAATGTGCTATTGATCTCCTTAGAATAGGTAATGTCTCAGTCCCCCAATTAAGTGAAGGTTTCTCTACTTTTTGGCCTCTCCCCGCTCAAACCACGTGAAGCAAGTATATGGAAACTGATTTAAATAGCACATTTTATACATCAGGCAACCTAATTTCTTTCTTTATTTTTCTTTGGAAACCAGTGGTGATTGAAGCATTCAGGGCTAAACTAGGAGAGCAACTCCAACAAATCCCAGGAGCACCATCAGAGAAATTTGTCCAGAAGAGCACAGTCCTGGGAACAGTTAAGATTCTGCGAAGAACTCACAAGATCTTAGGCCTATGACAAAGGACCCAAGCTTGAAAAAGCTTGAAAGAGGGGCCACATGAGCAGAGTTTTTTTTTTTTAACTAATTAATTAATTGATTTATATATAATAATCTATAATAATATATACACACATACATAAGTTGTTGTTTTTTTTTATTTATTTATTTTATTTGCTCATTTAAGATCATTTTCCCTGATAAAACATGACCATCCTGAAGAAATAACATGCCGATACATACTCTGACCACCTTGTGGTGCAGTTTCCATGTCAGAGGGGAGTACGAATGAGAGAGGAAAAGTACTGCAAACTTCCTGGGTGGAAAACGCTGGAAACATTTCTGAGAAGTGTCAGTACATGTGTGATTTAAGGGAGCCTCTTGAAGATACCATCTGTAATAAAAGAACACCAGACATATACCACTTGCTCATGTTCACTTTCTACTGCAATGTATTTAAAGTTTGCTAATGTATAAAAATAAAAAAGCATGTTAAAATTATGTTTAAACCAAATGTAACTTCCTTATATTTTGTTATTCAACAAAAGTGTGAGTATTTTTGTTGACACCACTGTGGTGTTAGTCCACCTAATTTATCTGGCAGATAAAGTCACTTTATATTTACAAAACTATTTAGACATTGTGAAAATACAATGAGTTTTTTAAAACTTTCTAAAGACAAAAGTAACATTCCCCTACATATAATATATGAATATGACATTTACAAGAACTTTTATGTTTGTGGGTTATTTATTTTTTCTTTTTAAGTTTTTTCGGCCAATGCTCTAACTTTGAACTTTTAGTAGCAATGCTATTTTTTTTAGACTGTATGTGTCAGACGCTTGAGTCCCAGTGATAAATTAATGTTGATCCCAAAGTGCTAGAGCACATCCCGCTGTATGTAAACAACTCTAAACCATTCATACAATCATAGTAAAAAGTGGGTGGCATGAGCGCCACGCCCCCTCTGCCTCAAATGGGAAGTTAAACGACACCACGTGACCTCCTTTTACACTTGACTGGCTCGGGAGAGGGCGGCGTGTGTGACGTCTGTGGGGCAACGATACAAAACACTGCGCGAAATTAGTGCTGCTTCAGAGAAGTGACAGCCTTCAGTGTTATCTGTGACAGCTACTTGACAGTTAAAGCCTGAGAAGAAACGTTCTGGGAGCTTCTAAAAAGGGAGAAAGGCGCCTGCGCAGGGGGAAATTAACCTGCAGGTTTACGGTGCAACAGAACTGAAATACCTGTGGGTTATTTGTTTTTTTTAAGTATATTTTCTTTCTATACCACGTGGGCAAATCACCAGGGTTCATGTGTGACATATACAGCCTGGACTCTCACTGCGTGTCTCCACAATGCAACATGAGTTGGGCGATGGAGCCTGCTAACTTCTACGAGAGCAGCAAGCTGGGCGGCCCACAGCAGGAGGTCTGCAAGCCGGGCGGGAGGACCGACTGCACGGGCGAAGACAGCACCATGGTGGAGCTGAGCACCACCCCTGCCATATACGACGATGAGAGTGCCATCGACTTCAGCCAGTACATCGAGTCCATGACAGCCGTACCAAACCTGGAGCTGTGCAACGACGAGCTCTTCCTCGACCTGTTTAATACTGTGAAGCAGGAGAAAGCGGATTTCTTCAATATGCAGAACTCCGTACTGGCCGGCGGCATCCAGCAGCTGTCCGCTTCGTACACATCAGAGAGGAAGATGGACAACACGCTGGAAAAGGGGGCGTTCAGTGCGCCCATCAAGCAGGAGGCCGACTGGAGTGACAGCGACATGTCCTCATCCTTACCGTCCCAGATTGAGACCTGCGCTCAGACCTCCGTCAGCCTCCCGACGGGACAACCGACTCCCCCGACAACTCCGGAGCCCGTCTCTGCTGTCAGCTCAGTCAAATCCTCCCCGAGGAAGATCAGCAGGGAAAAGGGGAAGAAGGCTGTGGACAGGTTCAGCGTGGAGTATCGGCAGAGGCGAGAGAGGAATAACATTGCAGTGAGGAAAAGCAGGGACAAAGCTAAAAGGCGCAACTTGGAGATGCAGCAAAAGTTGATTGAACTGAGTGCTGACAACGACAAGCTTCACAAAACTATCGAGCAGCTAACCAGAGAGCTCACCGGGCTCAGAGATTTCTTCAAGCAGATACCCAATTCCTCCTTTGTGGGCTCCACGAGCGGAGTGAGCCGGTGACAAATTCAATCTTCTGTGAACTGAGCGTTTAGAAGACATACCTCAACAGACACTTCTTTTTAACCATCTGTAACAGATGTATTTTTAAGCTTACCATAATGGCACTGGAAAATATGTTGTTGCTGCCATATTTTTGTGGGATTTTCTCAATTTAAATTATTTTACCACTGCATTTACATAATATACCTGATATGGTACATTTTATAATTCCAAACTTTGTATAAGAGCCAGAGCATGATCTTTTATATAGTTTGTATGAAACCTTGAAAACATTTTGTTTATTGAATCTCTAATAAAGTCACTGAAAAAGTGCAAAGTGATCTGGTCTTGTGAGTAGTCTTTGTCATGATTTATGTTGAGGGAACAACTTCACACAAGAAGTGCAACAGGAAATGGAAAGCAAAGTCAGCAAAAAAATGAAGCTTTTATTGACAGCATCAGTAATGTCAAATACAGAGGTAAACAGGCTGGATTTTTTTTTAAAGCTAAAAGTCCTGCTCTGAGAGTCATATCTAAGTTAATGAACCACGTGGGTTGATTTGACTGACTGCATGCCACTGGCCTACCCTTGGGCTGTCAACTCCTGCTGCACAGGATCACATATCATTAACATAGACAAGGCCTTGTCTTCAGCACAGCCTCAAGCTGTCAGAGAGGCCTTCAGAGGGGGGAAGAGGAGGATAAACTGGCTCAGACCAAGGTCCAACGTGCAGATCCTCGGGGGCAGCTGAATCCTCACAGGCATACCTCTTCCAGGCCAACCCAGAGGGCCGGCTTTCTGGTGATGACTCTGACATAAACAGGGATGGGACCCACCTCTTTTCCCAGGACAGTCTCCACATCGCAACCCTGGAACTGAAGCAGACCATTAATAAAAAAAATATCGTGTTGCAGAATTTCACACTTTACTTACCTCTTGTTTAGATCATTTCTATGTTTACAATCTGTTTGTATTGAAGATGATTATTTCTCTAATTTTACAAGCAAAACCAACTTGTCTGCAGCCTGATGGCATTTTATCTGAATGCAGTAAACACCCTGACCTTTGGACTCTGTTTAGACTGATCAGGAGTAATTCTGGTGATTAAGAATTATCCTGCACCCATGGGGGAGAAAAAAACTTAATGCTGCACTAAAACTACAATGCATTTGACTGATTAAGAATAGCTCCACCACCTGCAGATTATGTAAGACATAAACGAGAACAGCCCAGCATAAACACTGCATGCAAATTTAAACACACACAATCACTACAAGTGAGGGTGAAGAATTATGTCATGATTCTGGCAGCAGAGTTTCAGTATGTTTGTTCTTTTTCATTCCACTGCTCTTTTTTTTTGAGAAGGGACTTTATTACAGCAATATAAAACAAAAGACAGGACATATTGACAGAAGATCAATGCAACTCAGAGCTGAGCCCAGACTTATGTAACAGTTTGATAAAGTAAACTTACCTCATCTCCTTGCAGTGCTGTGGTGTTCAGGACAGACATGATAGTTTTTTGTTGCAGCTGTCGGAAAGAATAGAAGATGTAGAGTCAGTAATGTCTTTTTAATTATCACCTTGGTGTTGTAAATGAAAAGCAAATGCTGCACTAAGAGGCTACTCTCTGCTGAGCAACATCTGGAGGGGGTTCAAATATGAGCTGGCAGATAAGAACACTGATAAACTTTATCAGTTTGGCTTACTTAGATGTGTAATTACAGCCATAAAATGTTTTCTGGAATCAAATACCTTCATGCAGCCATGTGTTCATCATGTCTTCAACCTTTAACTGTGCAAAATATAAACTCTATCTTTATGAGTACCATTTACAAAGAAGCATCCAGGAAGCATGAGATAATTTAGTATCACACTCATGGATCCTTCTAGAGGTCTTTGAACTGGCTGGAGTGAACTGATCACTCCTCTTATTCCCCCTTTCTACTTTTAATACCTTTTTTGTTGCCTACTCCACCTTTCCCTAAAATCCTCAATTTAGTATAAAACAAAATCCACTTATGAGCCACCTTGCTGGGACTTACAGGAGAGGATGATACCATTGTCATGTTTATTTTACAATATGACAAATAAACAGTTAGCCTAGCTTAGCATAAATACTGGAAACAGATGCAAACAGCTAGCAGACTTTTTGTAGTGTGACAATCACCTGCCAGAATGTCTAAGTCTGACTGGTTGACACTTTGTCTTATTTATTCTGTGCATAAACTGAAGTGTAAAATTAGATTTTTAAGAGTGCTCAAAGTAGCCAAATAATGAAGCGGAGGATGACATTAACTACACAAAATTTTTTCCAACTTCCTTGCTGTATTTCATAATAATTCTTAGAAATCTAAATATCAATTGATCAACACGATCCTGACAAATTCAAGGTGTAGCCTATTAAAAAATGTTCTAAAAAAACAATGCAATGTCTAACTGTAAAATAACACAGTGAAATGAATAAAGAAGTACAGAAGTTATATTTAAAGAACTAAATATTGATGTTCATTACAATTAAATTCAACTCCGTCTACAAAATAGTAAGTGAAGTTGCTGTCCTACAGGGGCAAAATAAAAACATTCAACATATTTAGGGTCTTTACTGTAGTAGGACTGAAGGGAGTTAATTAGTGGGCTAACATGCATAATAACACTAGTCCTTATCTGCTATTTCCTGTCATGTGGCCTGAAGATTTTCATATACACTGTGCTGAATTAATTGGCAGGCAGTTGGCCCTGGCCAAAAACCAGTCCACACAAGACTGCATGCAAAACATAATTTTTAGTTTTTCCAAATCATGTTTGTATGGGTTTAGATATTCTGGGTTTAACACTGACCTGGCTGAGTTCATTACCTTTTGGACAATATAAAGTGACCATTCTTCTGTCTTTAAGCTAAGCTAACTGGCTGCTACGTCAGACTAAAGTTTTCTTGCAGAAAAGTATGTGGTATTGATCCTGTCATCTTTATTTCCCTGAATTCTTAATTACTCCTTTAAACACAAAGTAAAAACATAGATAAATCTGAACCATTTTGACTAGTGAAGCTCATGCCGTGCATGTTCTCACCTTAACCTTTATGGTGCAGCTACTTAATGAGGAAGATGTGAGGAACACTTCTAGCTGGACCTTTGTGTCTGGTTTGTCCACCGTTGATTTACAAGAAACACAGTGGAAGTTTTGACTGTAAAGAACAAATTAACTTATAGGTTATCAGACATCACATTTTTTATTTATTTTATTTTCTAATAAATAATAACTACAACTTACGGTCTTTTAGTTGACAATTTTAAGTTGTCACTTCCACAAAAATTGCAGGTAGGCCAAGAATATGCTGTATTCTCATCCACACCAACTATAACCCCTACAGATAGATAATAAAATTACAAAAAAGAAGAAAAAAATAATCAGCCAAACAAGAAGCAACACTGATAAATGATCTACACACTAGTTTCAGAGTATGTTTCTAAGAGGGTGTCAAAGATAAATGGATCCCCTTCCTATTTATCTGATTTTGCAGTGATAAATGCAGCAAAGATGAACTCTTTACCAAAACATCATCTCACTTGACAACCACAGTTTCTGCTTTATAAATGCAAACATGGTGCATAAAACAGGATATTGAATCTTAAACCTAAATTCTTGCAATTTGGGGGATGAGTCTTTTTTTTACACTGGTCACTTCCAGGGAGTCCAATTTGTGCACAACTGCAAAAGAGTTTGGCTGTACATGTTTGGTCAGGTGGCTGAATGAAAATAAAACAGAGGAGAGAGCCAATGGGGTTCACAGTTTGATCTTCAACCTCAAATATGATGTGAAGTCAGCAGATGCAGATTATTATCTTTAGGCTTCTATACCACATCTACATAATTAGAAAAGATAAAAAAGGCCTCACAATAGGGACTTTTAACAAAATGTTGAAGCAAATGTGGTTGATAATTGCAAGAAATGAGTTAATCCATAGTTTTAAACAAGCTTGATCCTGAGAGTTTTTTTTTTTTCATGTTGAAGCTATTGCAGTTGGGGATAACCGTGACTAATTTCTGTAAACATCTAAAATAAAAGAAGAAAAAGGATTAAAGGATTTTTGAAAAATGTGCCATCTTAACAGTAATTCACATCATTAAACCATCCTCATCAGAAAACCTCATGAGGAGAAATCCTGTTCATTTCACTGCAAAATGACATGACTGGAAACAAATCCAACAATAGTTCATGTGTTTTTATTTTATATATTCCCAAACAATGACAGCCCGATGACACAGACTGAACAACAAACAGCAGGAAAACAGCGCCTGGAAGCAACATCAAAGTCTCGTGTTGTGCTGAAAACTTTTCTATATAAAAATAAAGTGGTTTTCTTCCCCTGAGAAAAGAAAACATTTGGCCTGTTCTGCAGGAATTTGAACAGAAGAACCAAGTGGAAGGCTACAGGACTAAGTGAAATACAAAGAGACAAACCTGTGAGAGTGCAGAGTGAGTTGGGTGTGGTCTCCAGACTCAGGGGATCCAGTCTCACAGGTCGTGGCATGGTCTCTACCTGGGGCTCTGTCACAGGCTGTGAAAGGGAGTCTGGCGTTGTTGTGGACTTTATGCTTGCCTCAGGATGAACAGAGCACACCTCAATAACAGACTGCTCCACACAGAGGAGAAGATCTAGAAGTGTTGAAAATTAAATTTTACAGAAAAAATTACACACTTAAATTGAAAATGTGGTTAAGATGTGACAGAGGAAGTAGTCAGACTTTTTAACAGAAGTACTAGCACAACAACAAAAGCACTTGCCTCAAGAGACAAGAGACTTAATCAGATTTGTCACAACATCCTTTGGAGTGACAAAAAGCTTTCTTTAGCTTTTAAACAAATGCTACAACTCTCCCAAAAACTTGAAGTAACTGATGTGTGAAACATGCTCAGGTAGAAAAGATTTAGAAATCACTGATTAATTCCTCATTTTATGAGCTTACCATATGTTTTTCTGCTACATAATTAGCTAAGAACTAAACATCATGTTAACTTCACTCAGTTGCACATAAATGAGGAAATATGGAATTACACAAGACACTTTATTAGCTGGCAGTAGTCACAGCTTCCTGAAGCTTAAAACCATGGAACACTTGATTTTGCAAACTGCATTAAGGTTCTCCATTTGAGGTAAACTCATTGCTTTGCAATCCATTTGTGAATGGCCACCTTGTTTATATACTAGTATGCACCTTTGCAATGAGCATGGAGCTGGAGTTTCCAGGCTATGAACTCAACAGATTATATATATATACAAACATGGTGGTATTGATGTCAGCTAGCAAGTTACAAGTTAAAAACAAAACATTTGTCACAAAGATTCAGAATGCTCACACTTTCGATGTGCTACAGTGAGTTAAACTGAAAGCCAAAGTATGAATTTCTTAGGTTTCTTTATCTCCAGCTGAAGCTTTTCGATCCTTTGTGGCACGCAAGAGCTGTGATGTTCTTGTAAAATGCATCAATATATGAAAGAAACTTTTCTCCTCCCTTCCTGCCAGATTAATGATCCAAGAAGCACTTTACAATGCAGCCCTTGGGTGGGGTTCAGTCCTTCAGTTGGGAATTATTGGACTCAAGTACCTGACCTGATACGAAGTACAAACTCCACCTCAACCAGCTACAGCAGTAAAAAGCATCGTACACATTCATGCTGCAATTTAAATACTAGTCATGGAGCACATCTTACTGCTCTGATACTGACATAAAGCTGATCATTTTGATGCAGGGCTGTAAATGCAGAACTTTTACTTTCTCTCAAGGACTGTAGGGTGACTGAAACGCAATCCTGGGAGATAGAACACAGATAACAATTCAGTGGTCACAGCAAAACTCTACCATGTTCTTCGATGGCATCTCTGAAAGACATGTGACAGACAGTGGGGGAATTCAGTGCTTCAAGGACGGAGGAAGTGAGCACACAGGAAGTGCTCACACACACAGCCACTGTTCGCTTGCATGGGCTCTTGGGTTGCTCCTCCTGAAGACTGGGGTCTGTAAGCACCAACCACACCTCACCCTGCCCTATATCAGTGCTCTGAAGTAAACAAAGACACACACAAAATGAATACAGAGTGAGAATTACTTAGAAACAGATTGACCTAAAAAGAGGAGACCTTTTAAATGTAAATATTACATCAACAAAATCTTACAAAGAATAAATTATATGGAAGCTGCTATGCTTATAAAATCCTTTGCAAAGCGCTTTAACTAGATTACTTATTCAAGAAGCTGCACACAATGCTGGTTTACAAGTACAATAATATTTAAAAGTGGTGTGAGTGTGTGGCAAAGTCCACCACTGTGATCTAAGCTGCTATCTCATCTTGGTCAAAGTTTAAAGGTCTCACAAATCAGTGACGAAGAACAGCAGGGCCTTACACAGACTGTCATGCACAGACTGTAGGGATACTGATCTCTATGTCAAAGCTCAGGCTTATCAGCTTTGTTGGTTTAAATGATCTCAACAAGATGAATGAGAAGCTCTAGAGGCCTAATATTTACCGTGTTCAGTCACTAAAGAGATTAAATCAATGTTAAAAGAGGTATAAAACTGAAGACAGAAATACCTGCATTCTTTTGTATAAAACTGTGGCAACAAAACTGCAGCGGCAAGTTTTCATTTCACTCTAAAGGAGAAAGAAACCATTTTAACTAGAACTGTAGAAGATGTTTCTGAAAATTAGTCTGTGTGTGTGTGCTGTGAGAAACAGCTCACCTCCAGTATGTCTCGTAAGGTTCGGTTTGTGGGGTGTAGGTAGAGCGGGGACACAGTTTGACCCTCAGTTGGTTCAACTGAACTCTGCTGACCTGACAGCAGGTAACAGAACCTTGGAGCTGGACCTGGAGGTCTGCTTTCCTGTAAACACAGGACACCATTGAGTTTTGCATGTTAAAAGAGAATATCCACATTTTTATTTTTGATTATTTTCATACTATTCCCCTAATTCTGTTATGTTCAACTTTTTGAGTGAATTTATGTTGGCTTCTATGTTGTTTGCAGCATTTCATAATAAAGTCTGCACATGTATTGTCAAATTAGTCAAAGCACATTTATTTTTCTTAAGGCTATAAACTGAGTTTACAGGACCAGCTGACTTTTTAGCTTGAAATCATGGTTGGCTTTATGCTTTTTTTTGTTTTTTAAGGTAGCTTCTTACCACTGGACGCTCTGGGATTCAAAACACACTTTTTAGAAAATTACTAAAAGAACCTAAATAATTATTTATCTTATAGTTGAAGACCCTCCAAGATGAATGTAAGTATATTTCTCTGCAAACACCAAGCTCTCTACTTTTATTTCTGGTTTCATTTTTATTTATCTGGGTATTTTGGAGTTGTAATGTTTGGACAGAGTATAACAAGACACGTATCAACCCCAGCACACGAATGTCAAAAACCCATCGCACTTAGACATACATGATCCAGACATACATGATTTGTAGAGAGTGGACGTATAAATCCGAAGATAAACCACCTTCCAACAGAGTTGTGAAAAGCTGTACATGTACTCATTTCTGTTTTAGACCTGTCAAACTATTAATAGATTAGCTTTTAGATTATAGCACGTTTAGACCATTTAACTAGACTACAGTATGCCCGCTACAATAGGTGGCATTGGGCCTTTACATGGATTATCGATGAGATAGTAGACCAAAACAGCTGACAATTACGTTGGAAGCAAACTGGAAACATGCTGAGTGGTAAATGGGACAGCTTTGATAACTCTGAATTTTGTAAATGTTGGACGCCTTAGTTTTCCTTCTTTCTTCTTCTTCTTGTTCTTCTTCATGAATATTTTCCCTTGATATGATTCTTCTTCTTTGGAAAAGGTCTATTCTGTTACTTCTGGGTCAAAGCCTGGGATGGGAAACAAGGAGAATGTGCACACTTCTTGGCTCAGCTTGAGTCCAATCTCATATATACGCAGGAGAAACTTTACTTCCGACCAAGCCACATTGTGAGGGTGTTCGTAAGACTGGAAATTTGATTAGGTTTGATTTAATTTGAATTAAAAGGTTTAGATGTATTGTAAAAGCCCAATGTAGTCTGAATAAAACAATAATTAGATTTTTTTCTCTATTGTCATGAAAATAAACAGACTGATGACCGTTTATTCAGACACGTATTCAAACAAATGACAGACTAAAGAAAATAATCAGCAGGTCAACTGATAATGAAATCAAGAGATAGTTTCATCATCAGTTCATTCATTCTCATTAGCTGAAAGTTATGCACTATTTTCACTACAGTGAAAACTTACACTGGGAATACTGAGTGAGTTTCCGTGAACTTGAAGAGGCACTGCTGGGGGCCACAGGCTGTCTATCAAGCTGAAAAGCCTGGAGCGCCTGAAAGTGAGACAAAAAAAAAAAAAAAAAAAAAGAAGACAGAGTGAGGAGGGGCACTGTAGAGGGGGAAATGAGGAGAAACCACTGAATAAGGGACTTTGGTGAGGAGTTTGAGAGCTTTCACAGCCGGTTTCACTTCCACTGACATGTGAATTTGCAAAGACAGAGCTTGTTTTTGCATCACGTAAAATCAACAAAAAGCGTGCTGGGGCTGGCAGAGCAGAACTACTCAGAAATAGTTTTTACAAGCAGGTCTTAAAAGACTGAAAAGTTCACACCCAATGTAAATTATGACATTATTGTGATGTAAAAACACTGAGGTTTAGAAAAACACTTATAGGAGATTTTAGATGTCCACATCAGTGATTAGAGACATCTACCTTCCTTCAACACATTCCTAATCCCACTCACAACAAACTGGTACTTGATCAAAGTCGCTGTACTTTTATGATGTTTCACTGACGTCAAAGTAATCCTGGAAATACGAATTAAAATGACAAGAAGGACAACTCAGGTGCAACTCAACTATGATTCAGACCCTTTTCTAAGAAGATCTAGTTCTGTTCAAGTTACTGTTATTCATTCATCTGTATGGGTGCTGTCATGTCAGCTAGTGGTTAACAACCTGTTAGTCAGCCTCTAATCACAGTGTTTCTTTGTGTGGAACTGGTTTCACAGCCCAGTCAAGTCCAGTAAGGTCTGCTCATGGCTGAGTAATGTCAAACTAACACGGCTAATACAGCACGCTGCGATTTTAATCCTCAATTTATATCATTTGTGTTTATGTAAATCTGTTTGTGACTGCTCTAAGGTGTGCCTGAAGCTTGTAGTTAGGAATCTTTATATATACATTTATCGTAGAGAGCTGCACAGTTTACCACTCTCTCCACATACACTTTTGTTTTTCTTTTTTTAACTTGGCACACACCCAGAAATGTGTTTCTTACTTCCTGTGAAGATCATGGTGATGATTTAAGCCACACCAATCTAATCACATGTGCCAAGCTCACACGTCTCGAAGGCTGATATTGTTATACAGCATTTCAACATTTAGGTAAATTTTGGTAGATTAATTAGCATGCTTTCAGTTGGCTTTAAGGTTTGTCTGTGCTGTATGTTGAGTGTTTGAGATGCTAACAGGCATTTTGTGTTCCTAACTTTAAGAAGAACTAGATTACGGTAGCTGGTTTTCTTAACTTCAGTTGTTGAGGTTAAATGAGGAGCAAATAAAGCTTTTGTTGAGATATTATTTCTATATTTATTAAAATTTGAACAAGAAAAATGAATGATAGAGATTTCTAAGATAGAAATCCAGAAGAAATAATATTTCAGAAACCTTTATTTGCTAATTGAACCCCAACAACCCTATGTATATTTGCACTTGCGCCAATAAGATGCTTCATGTGAAAGCACACTGAATATAGACCATCCCTCACAGTCTGACCACAGACAACAACCAGAAAAATTATAGGCAGCGGCAGCATTAAAAATACCAAGGACGTAAACATACCCCTGACCAGTCTCTGAATGTTCCCATGTCGGTTCTCCTAACTGCTGCTAATCTGGGATCTTGACTATGGAAACTCACGAGGAACACAGAGCATGCACCTCAGTATCACTTTACATGTAAACACAGTTGCACTGCTGGCAGGACAGCATAATCAGGTTCATGGGAACTCCAAACACTAAATTCTCATTGTGTTGTAAATGTAGGTGTTTATGTTGGAAATTATTTGTGCTGTGGGGGAACAATTAACACAAGAGGGAGGCACTAAAGCCAAATGTATGTGAATGTGTAGGATTAGGCTCAGAAGCTAGTTCACAGTACTTATCAGGCTGTCCCAGTTAACGATTGAAAGAAAATAATCCACAAATCCAACAGCAGAAACCCACATCACAAAGTGTTGCTGTTGCTTATTTAAAAGATGTTTTATGCGAGTCTCACCTTTCTCGAGTGACCCGCTGCACCACTTTGATGCTTCTCAGCACACATGACCTCCCCTGCCACATCTGGCAGTACTGGTGGAGCTCGTCACTACAAGGCAGGGGATGGAGCTGGACCACGCTGAATGTCCCGTAGCCGTCCTGGACAAGCACACATAACCTAAGGGAAGAACAAACATGCTGAATATCTTTCCTTACAGTAGTTTAAAGTACAGGTAGACAAACTTTTTTAAAAATTTAAACAGGTAAATGTGAGAGGAAATCAACCAAAACATTAAGTGTGGGGCATTTTATTTTAAAATTTGTATTGTGCAGTTTTTCTACCAGAGCATACTTACACACAAAAAAGTTTTTCTTGTTATGTGAACTAGCTAAAACCTTTCCTCTGTGTTTCCTGACATTTAGTCAATCACAGGAATAAAAAAACAACTCTGAAATCTCATATGATAACTTCTGGTTTAGGAAGGTTGCCATTTCTTACTTCTTATTCATTTTTTAATTTCCATAAGCACATTGCTTGGATTTATTATGATAAATTGAAAAACAATTATAGTGTACGTTACCAAAGGCAAATACTTTTGCTGAAGAAAGTGACGTTCTGCACATTTTAATCAGGCAAAGTTTTCTCTTTAACTTTTGAGCCAAAATATAAGAAAATACCTAAAAAAAAGTTAATAAATAATGGAAAGTTTAAGCCTTGCACCTTAAGAAACTCAAAGGGAATAAATGGTTTGTTTTTGGGTTAGAGATGGCTACAATACAATTCAACACAGTCAGTAAATAAAACTGATGTATGAACATTAAAAAAAGTACTGAACTAAAAGAATTCATGCAGAACATATTAGCCTTTATTCTTGTTTTACAGAATCAGATGATTTGCTTTTCTTTAAGTAAAAATAACATTTTTATTACAAAAAAAAGAAGTGTTGCTGCTTGCAGAGGCACCCTAACAGCATAGAGTTAAGCTTAATCCTGACATTTGTGAGTGTTACTGTTAGTGGCTGGTTTGACAGGCTGCTGCTGACAGAAAAGACCTTTGGCCTACAAAACTTGCGAGGCAGTGAACTGCTGTGTATTCCTGCACTCTGCTGCTTCCAGTGAGTTAAAAGTCTGAACTGCTACAGGCTCCAGTATCAGTGAGTCAAGTTCAGACACAGCCCTGTACAAGCCCTGAGAGTAAACAGTGGAGTTCATATCCCCTAGTTAAGACAAGCTATGGGCAGAAAAGAAGAGGAGGAAAAAGAAAAAACAATGAAGAGGGAGGAGGACTGTCCGCCATGCATGTGCATGCATACACATATCCCAGACATAGGGAAAGTTTTGAGGTTGTTTTCAACCACCCGAATGGGCCTGTGAATGTTTTCTGTTGCTAAAGTGGGGTTTTGTTTGTCTTGGGAGATGTGGAAATAAATATCTAAATGAGATTCCTGACATGGCTTTTGTTGGTGTAAAGCCAGCATTTTAACCAAGATTATTCTCAGGTGTTTACTTAATGCACAATCTCAAGTCAGTCATACACATTTTGTCGCAGAGATGTGTTGTTTGACATACAAAACTGAGCTATACACTCTCTGCGGGTTTAATGCTTATGAAGCTGAAAATATAAGCACAGACATTTAAGGTATAAAGCAGAACAAACTGGCCTCCACCCCTTTACAGGGCTGGTATTTATTGCTGGAAGACCATTTGCTTAGTGACAAAGTGGGCATTATATCACAGAATATGCATCAAAAGTGTTGTTAATCACAAGTGTTTTCATATTCCTTCAAAGTACAAGTGGAACACTTATTGCAACTGGGAGTTCAAACCTTTAATGAACTTTAATATTGTCATGACTGATTAAAGGCTTATGTCCATGTAGTCCTTTATCAAGACAGAAAGGTAAGCACCTCAAATAAACAAGCACACTCACATATATACTGGTGACAACATGGGCCACAACAAACTTGCAACTTGTACATGTTGGCAAACATTCAGCATCCCAGCAAAACAACAGGCTTCTGTGGTTTTAATGCAATGTTTCTTTTTGTTGCCTGACATAATGGTACAACTCAGGATACACCAATGCAATCAGAGCTGATTCTCCATCATTTTCCTGGTTACTGTAGGATTGGTTACCTGAATAACAGAAAACGGTGACAAATCAGTGCCCTCCTGAACATGTTCAGAGTACCAACAAGAAGCACTGAAGCAGTCGCATTAAAAAGGTGAAGCAGTAAACGCAGCATTTTGTTTCTACTCAGCTGCAGGAAGCGGCTATGAAAGCAACCAGTGGTGCATATACCCAATATAATTTAATTTTCAAAAGACAGCAAGTCCATATCCATAAGCTCTGGTTCATGTTAACCAATGTAACACACACACTCAGACACATGTATGCACGTCTCACTGCGCGCAGGCAGATGATGCACCATGCTGCTCATAACTGTCCCACATTCCTGTGTGTTCAACAATAAATCAGAGTAGAACATTTAATCCTTGAAATAAATAACTTAAATGTTTCTGCTTGGTTCAAGGTTCAAGGGTTGAAAGGAATCTTTATTATCCCATGAGGGTAATCTGTTGTACAGCCAGCAGTAAAAACCAATTGGTCACAAACACACAAACAACAATAAATATCTAATGATGAGAATAATTTCCATAAAATGTATTTTGCTTCAATAGTTCCAGGCTGCAAAATCATCTGCAGAAAGTACTTTGTTTTTTATGTTCTTACAATAAAATGTATCACGTTCTTACTTTATATTTTCACAATTTTACAATAAAATATCATGTTATAACATGATAAGGTCCCAATTTTTTTTTTTATTTATTTGGGTGACAGTTCTGTGACCCTTCTGTAAGCAGCATACGCCCTCCTTTCACTGGGAAGAACTGGAAAATTAAACCATGGATCATTAGTCATGATCCATGGTGTCATAGTTTGTAATTTATTGTTTAGTCCACACCTGCTTTGCATAATGTTTATTTTGATTATACAGTACCAAAAAACATTAGTCAAAATGTAGGATAAAGTAGAAAAAAAAGATCCACATTTGAACAGCGGAAACCAGAATGCATTAAGAATTATTCAGTTCACATTGTAAACAACAAAATAACTTTAGAAATGGCTGAATGTGAATGATGCATATTTGCTTTTGATTATGAATTTCATGAAACTTCCAAAACTTACAATGTGTTTCTGCCTGTTTTTAAAAACTTTCCCAAAGTTTATCTTTGAATTTGGGTCACAAATAATTGGCTTTAAAAAAGAGAACAGATGCTATTCAAACGGGAGTAAATCAAATTTTTGACTTCAGATTGATACACATTTCATGCTTTGATGAGTATTTCATGAAGCATATGTGTTACTGACCAAAAAAAGACAATAAAAGGAAACATGTTACCCAGCTGAACATAGTTTGTGCAAAACAACAGAGGTCTATGGCTCAAAGGAATAAGCTGTATCAGGCTAAAACATGTTGGGTTTGATTTTGCCAAGTTAATTATGAACAAAAAAAGAATATAGAGGATCTTCAGAGTATCACTTATTACATTTACAATACATACTTAAACAAAGAGAAAAAATCTGAGCAGTGTGTCAAAATGTTTGACTCTTCCAAAGATGTAAAATTGTTGCAGTACAAACAGCTAAAGCAATGGCTAACTTGTTAAACAGCTTAGAAGAACTATGTCTAACATCATGCTACCATAAGTAAAACAAGGACAAACTAACTTTAGGAATACAAGAGACAGAAGGCAGAACTCTGTGACTGCAGAGTGAACAAAGACGACAGAGCACTGAAACACTACATGTCCAGAAATCACGGACTGAGGAAGGTTTGAATAGCCACTGTCATTTATCTAGCCAACAAAACAACCTGCTGGATTCACCTGAACATCTGATCATTTGTCAAATTAACCCACCACTGCTGTATGTCTGTCTCAATCTAGAATCTACTAATTCTAGATGGACATCTCCCCAACTATCTAGATTTATAGCTACCTGACAAAGATACCACAGTTTGTGAGACTGAAAACTTGTGGTCAGCGGCAGAGGAGCGCTACAAAGATCTGGACTTTCACCATTTCTCTTCACACTTTATACCTCAGACTTTCAGTACAACGCTGAGTCCTGTCACCTGCAGAAATACTCTGATAAAGCTGCAGTTGCCTTAACTAAGCTGTGGATATGTGTCTGCAGTATGAAAACCCATGAAACACAAAACACACAAGTTACTTTAAAATCTTATGTTGTTTCACAAAAGCTAAAATATATAAATGGTTTTAACAATATCAAATACAAAAATGAAAAAAAAAACAAAAAAACAAGAAAATCAGGGAAAGTTAAGCGAAAGCCTTAAAAAAAGTCAAAGATCCAACAGGTTTCTCACCTGTTCATTCAGCTTACGGTCATCAAATGTACTTGCATGAGTCAGTTTGTACAACTGTCTGAAATCAATCAAGCGTTGCTTCTACTCCTGTGATTACAAGGAATTATGAGTTATCTCCTTTCAAAATTAGGTTTATCTAATATTTCCTAACCTACAGAAGATAAGAAAAAGATGCCTTGGAGCTTGTTTCCTTTCATTTAAAGAATTCAATCAGCTCTTAAAATGCCTGCCGCTATGGAACAAACGGGTCATTTTACGGCAGCTAAATAAACATAGAAAGAAAATAAAAAAATTTATAAATATATTTTTTTAAAAAATAAGGCATTGAACTAGACCTGTAATAGCACTGTGTGGTAGGTTTGCATCTAAGGACTGTTTGTCAGTGTTGGGTGACCGTTTCCCAGTGGGAGATAAATACACCATTTTGCATGAATAAACAGTTAAAAAAAGGCACAAAGAGGACGGCAGTAATGTGGAACACTTGGACTGGCGCACACAATTACCAGATCTTAATCAAACATCTGTGGAGTATTGTGGAGCAACAAATAGGGAAGTGCTTCCCAACCATAAGGCTATCAGCTCTGAAAGAGCTGGAATTGATCAAAAGTTTTAGACAAGCCACTGTCCAAAATTTATTTAACTATACGCCTTACATATAAAAGCAGTCATTGATGAGCATAGAGGACCAACACAATACTAAATAGCAGGATTGTTATTATACATAACTTTGGCATTATTTTGTCCAACCCCTGCATAATCAGCAAATCAATATTTGACTTTCCCAAATCACAAATACCGCTGCTGGAGTTCTTTGCTGGGAATATATACTGTATATACACACAATTTCACTTTTAGTGGAGGGAAACTTGAAAACCTCCTGCATGACATCTGACAGACAGCAAAGAAACGGGTGATGAGACTTGTCATGTACCAGCTTGACATAAACAACCAGCTCCCTGCTCAGTGCCTACTTTGAAATGCTCACAGCCCCACTTCCTTAAACACTGACCCCACACTCCCAGAAATTCTCTCTCATAGGCCACTCTCAGTCACTGCATCGTTTTCAGGAATTTGTTATTGTGAGCGATCACAGAATTCTCAGCAACTCAGGTTTTCTTCCAGGAAGTACGATACACTGAGTCTGTGCAAACACACACACACACACAGACACACACACACACACACAGACACATGGTCTTTAACACACACAGTCACTCTGTAAGCGCATGTAAGCCAGCACACATTCACAGGACTTGGCAACGCACTAAGCGACCCACACATTAAGACTACAGAAGAGAGGCCTCATTGGTGGGGGAGTGGACAGGCGGGATTCCTTCCTATGTGTTGTCCACCAATCGTTGCAAGCAGAGTGATAAACACGGTTGTAACAGGATCCTTACAGCACATTGTGTTCCTTCTCCACTAAGAAGAAGAAGAAAAAAAACTAGCCTCTCCCCACTTCCTGCAAACAGTTAATCTTTTTGTTTATTCTTTTTCAAAGTTACGGGAACTTAACATCTTCTTCGGGCATAAATATCATACTGGCCTGTCTCCCCTGTGTGTTAACACAGAGGCTAAACAACAAAAGGAACAAATAAGTATCCTGACCAGGGAGTGAGTCATAGAGGCTAGGGACACAACGTGAGAGGTACAAAGTGTCCTTGCCTTTAAACAGAACGAGGCCAGTAGGCTGCAAAGTGAACTACTACGAGAGCAAAGAAGAGCAGAGCAGGCATGCATCCTGGAAATGCACTATAAAGAGACTAACAGCTGCATCAGTATGAACATATGGACTTAAGTTTAGGCTAAAGAATTAAACTATATTAAAAAGCGTTTATTGTCCATAGACACACACAGAAGCTGCCACATTTTTGATCCAAAAGTACCCGACTATCAGTCCACAACCAATAAAAGATAGGCTGATAAAGAAAATTAAAAAATTGCTGACTCACTGTTATGTTGATTAATGATGGTTAGAAAATAATGTTTTCACTTTCAATGAGATGATTTAGTTCAGAAAGACATTAAAGAGCTAAATTTAAGATTTGTTGTTTTAACTAATGAACACAACCAGTTAACCAGATTATAAAACAGCTGTTTTATTTGATTGTTTCATCACTTCCTTATAACTTTGTAAACAGTTAGCGTGTTCACCACTAACTGGCTTGTATTAATCAGACTTACTGAGTTGACTGGGTTTCTTTACTCCGAACATCAGTGATGTGAAAGCAGAGCAGCTATTGAAGGTCCTTCTGCAGTTGAACTGTCAGTCATTTTCTCCATGCCTCCTCTCTGTTTCCCCTCCTTGGGTTTGACAGGTACCTACATCAACTGGCTCAGAGCCAAAAGGGGTTTAAAGTATGTGATTGGTTCAGTCTGGTGTTAGTAAGTAAAGAACCAATGGGCTACATATGAACATGTCTCATGGACTGGTGGTCAGGTAAGAAAGTTCTGTGCTGACTGGATGAATGAATTACAAATGCACAGGGACCACTGTGAGAGCGTGTAGTGTTCAGACATTTCAGTGGACTGTGCCAGTGTTAGTTAGTTGGGCCGTGATCTACCGACTTTTATAGACCAGTCAGACTAATAAATAAATTGTGTCTTCCCAAAAAAACATTACGGTCCACTGGGAAAATGCCCAGTTTGCCAGATGGCCAGTCCGTGCCTGCTTTCGGGTAAAAATGTACCAGTGTGAACAATGAATCGCTAGCTTCCTCCTCCTCAATTGAAGGATAAACAAATGCAAATGAAGAGATCGTACTAGTGGCAGAAACACCATTCAACTGATCACAGACAGCCATCCTGATTAACAACAAAAGTAGAGGGAGGAGGAGCTAGGCGTCTCATCTTGTTCCATCTTATCTCTAGACACCTCCATGTCCGTCGTAATGCATGTGTCTGATATATACTAACTACCTTCCCTCTCCTTGGTGACAAAGAGAGGGATGGTAGTCCATACAGAAGGGGTCTCACTCCCAGATGGCAGATTAGCAGACATTGAGGACAGCTACAAGTACCTTGGAATCCCACAAGCAAATGGCAACCTCGAACAGGCCACAAGAAAAGCAGCCACAGCCAAATACCTCCAACGAGTAAGGCAAGTCCTAAGGAGTCAGCTCAATGGCAAGAACAAGGTCCGGGCAATTAACAGCTATGCCCTGCCGGTCATCAGATACCCTGCGGGAATTATAAGCTGACCAAAGGAAGAGATTCAGACCACAGATGTGAAAACACGAAAGCTCCTGACCATGCATGGAGGGTTCCACCCCAAATCCAGCACCTTGAGACTGTACACTAAGCGCAAGGAAAGAGGCAGAGGACTAGTGAGTGTCAGAACCACTATCCAGGATGAAACATCCAACATCCTTGAATACATCAGGTAGATGGCCTCAACAGACGAAGTGCTCGGTGAATGTCTCAGGCAGTGGAAAACAGATCATATGGTGATGGAGGAACCATCATGGGAGGAAAAGCCCCTCCATGGGATGTACCACCGACAGATAACTGAAGTGGCTGATATCGAGAAATCCTACCAATGGCTAGAAAGGGCTGGACTGAAAGACAGCACAGAGGCACTGATCATAGCTGCACAGGAGCAGGCCTTGAGCACCAGAGCAATAGAGGCCCAGATCTACCATACAAGACAAGACCTCAGGTGCAGACTGTGCAAAAAGGCCCCCGAGACAATCCAGTACATAACTGCAGGGTGTAAGATGCTGGCAGGGAAAGCTTACAAGGAGTGTCATAACCAAGTGGCTGGTATAGTGTACAGGAACATATGTGGGGAGTACAGACTGGAAGCCCCGAGGTCAGGGTGGGAAACACCTCCGAAGGTGGTAGAGAATAACCGAGCTAAGATCCTGTGGGACTTCCAGATCCAGACCGACAAAATGGTAATGGCAAACCAGCCGGACATTGTGGTGATGGACAAACAGCAGAGGAAAGCTGTTGTGGTTGACATCGTAATACCAAGCGATTGCAACATCAGGAAAAAGGAACATGAGAAAATGGAGAAATACTAAGGCCTGAAAGAAGAACTTGAGAAGGCCTGGAAAGTCAAGACAACAGTGGTGCCCTTGGTTACCGGAGCACTCGGGGCAGTAACCCCCAAACTAGAAGAGTGGCTACAGCAGATCCCAGGACAAACCTCAGACATCTCGGTCCAGAAGAGTGCAGTCCTAGGAACAGCAAAGACACTGCGCAGAACCCTCAAGCTCCCAGGCCTCTGGTAGAGGACCCGAGCTTAGATGGATGAGAGACCGCCCACGGAGGGCAAGGGGACAATTTTTTTATACATTATATATATAAGGGATGTGTACAACTAATTAATTAGTCGGAAAGGTACGCAAAGTTGACAGCTTTCTTTTAAAAGTCAACGTTTTGTTTGGAGGAGTTATTTGTAATTGCACAGACATGGTGTTGTTTACAGCACTGTGTTAAAATAACAGCGTGGCCCCTTTAAGAATTGTCGAGCTAGAGAGGAGAAGAGACACACAGCCCAGGAATCAGAGTGGTAGGAAGGGGAGGGGGAACGTCGGAGCAGAGAATGTTGGCGGTGAATGTTTTTCTACAAGCTTTAGCAATAAACACCACACAGCTCTTCTAGTTACAGCAGAGTGTCTGCTTCAAAACTGCTGTGTAAAGTGAAGGAAGTTTACCCCAAAGCTAGCTGCAGCCTCACCCAGGAGTAGCCACCACTCCTACGCCTTCCGACCTCAGTGTGGAGGCAGAAAGTTTACCAGCTGTTACTCTCTGAGTTTTCACTGATAGTGGAGGCAACAGACCAGAGCTGTATGATTACTAAACCCTCAGAAATGTTGGTTCAGGGAAAAAAAAAACAGATGGAAAGATAAGAAAAATAACTGGTTCTGTTGTTGCTGGACGTTCACATGTGCACGGTGTTTAACGTAGCATAACAGCAGCCATATAAATGCAGCCAAACTAGATTAGATCCCAATGTCTCCCTGACCCACTTCCACATCTACCTACTGAACAATAAAGGACATGAGAGCCCACACAATGTAAAAAATGTAACATTGTAAAGACAAACAAAATGTTTGTTTATGGAGCACACACAATATTCAAACAACATCTCATACATGACATTACAATTTCCATTTGGAAATAAAGTATTTTTTCAATTACTGATGACACCACGACTAAACTGATTTTGAAAGGCCTGACTAGTCGACTTCAAAAATCACCTGAAATGCCATCCAGATACCCTGAACCTAACCTCCACCCCACTTGCATCCTCTCACTGGAAAGAGGCAGTTGAAGCTGGCTGAGTTAGAAACAGACAGAGGGAAGGGTAGCAGTGTTTGCCTATCAGAAGGCGGTGTTTGTTTACCAGTCAAAGAAGCTGCGTGGCAAGAGAGTCATATTACAACCGTTGCTGGTTTAGTCAGTTAGTTTGTCAGCTGACCAAAGCTCTCCTCCTTCCACCACTCTTTAAAAACACTAATATTTTTTGTTTTATTACTCAGCAAAGTACAACAACAACAAGCTGGGGGGTGGGGGGAAAATTAAAGGTCATACATGATGGAACTGCTTCAAATGCCACATTCACTTATCAATTATAACAAGACCACACATATAATCATCTGATCCAAGTTCTGTTAGGCTGATACCATTTTTCCAAGTCTTTCACTGAACTCCCATGTGGTTCAAACATGCGCAGAAGTAACATACACCTGCCCTGTCAGGGGTTTCAGTCAATGAGCTTAAATGCTAAAATGTTAAGTATTATGGATGCTATTGCTCCTGTTAAGGGGAAGGTTGTCTGTGAAAGGAAAAAGTCTCCATGGAGAAATTTCACACTGGTGAAAAATGAAAAAAGAAAGTGTCGGAAAGCCGAGCGCAAATCCACAGGTTCATTATGACATGTATAAAGAGAAACCTCAATCTTATAATTTACAACTGAGGAATGCAAGGAAGTCCTATTTCTTTGACATTATTAGTAAAAACTGTCATAATGCTCGAGTTTTATTTGCTACTGTTGACAGGATAACAAACCCTCCTGTGTCAGTAGCACCTGAACTTCATTCAACCAAGACCTACAATGAATTTTCCAAATTCTTCAAAGACTAAGTCCAGAATATCAGAAAAGCAGTTGGTTCATCAACAGCAGGTTCAACAGACATACTGTGACCACTGAAAACCAGTTTAAACACCATGACAGTTTAATCCCATTAACAGCAAAGACCTGGGGGACATCTTATGTGAGCTGAACTCCTCCTCTTGCTGTTCGGAAATCCTGCCCGCAGGTTTTTTCAAAACGGTCTCAAAGACTCTAGAGCCAGATCTGTTGCAGATTGTGAACTTGTCTTTAAATTCGGCCCTCAGACCAGCTGAAACACTCAGTTCATTTGAATCCAAATTAAAGAGGCACCTGTTCTCCACTGCATTTCAATAGTTTTTAAGTCCAAATCTGCATCTGTTTCTTTTCAGCTTGGATTATTAAACCTGATCATGTTTTAATATTGTTTTTATCCAATGGTCTTTCCATTTCCTTTTTATGTTAAATTATGCTGTATTCTGCAAAGCACTTTGAATCACCCTGTCATCGAATTGTGCTATACAAATAAACTTGCCTTGCCTTACACCACCTAAATGACCCGAATCAATATATACATATTTATTTTTTCCTGCTGATCTCTCAATCAGATTGAAAATCTTTCCAATCTGATCAGATAAGCTGAGGTATTTGCATGATTAATTTTATTCTGACTGAATGCGCTCCATGTAAATGAAGCTTGTGAGAAAGCAGTTGGAGGGTAAGAATTTCAGAATTGTGATAATTTTTTTCTATTTTTATTTATTAAAAGATTCAATCCTTCTTTTTATGTGTCCATCACACTATCAGTCAAGTTAATGCACATTCATCGTAAATACTGGAGTAAGATCAGGTTATCAGTTTGTAGCAGATGCTAGTAAGCCCTCTTCACTTGGATACACATGTTTTGGCTTTGCCCCAGTTTTGAAAGTCTGTCTTTGACTGTCTTCAAAGCTCTAAAAGCATCCTCACCAGCAACTGCGATCCTTGGCTTCTCACTTAAAAACCATAGTCCTCTGAGTAAAAACACTTTTCATCTTTATTGGAAAACGAATGATTCTCCTACACTGGAAATCTAATAAAACACATTCCCCTTTAGCTGAGTAATTAAATTTCCCACATCTTGAAAAAAAAAACATCACATACCTATTCAACCCATCAGTTCCTAATCACCTATTAACACTTGACTGTTCGACATGAACTTTATTCAAGGCCAACACACAAAGATAACTATAATTTTTACTTACTTTTCACTTGCTTAGATGTATCATATTTTACTGATTATGTGCATTTTAGTTGTTGTCTGAAGAATTAGATGTGGGCGGGATTTCAAATTTTAAGGATATGTTTTCTTTTTTTTGTATGATAAAAAAAGATATATAAAAAAGATATACAGAACAAAAGAATGAAGAAATATGACTTAGGACTTAAGGTTCCTAAGGAAGTGAAAAGTTGTGATAAGAGTTGGTCAGATTCTTTAAATTCTGAGGGAAGGAACATCATCTCTTCCTTTGTAATCTCACTACAGGATACACTGGACCATCCTTTTCCAAAGGAAAACAGATAATACCATCACACAGCATTCAAGGCAACTTACTTCTATGCAGGCTTACTGACTGAGGTTCATGTTGATTAATATGAGTTGACACGAGGATGAAAAATTCTTCATGACTTTTTTTTTACTTGAGTGATTGGTAAAATTTTTTTTCTTTTAGGTTTAATAATTTAGTGATGAAGGGACTTAAAAAAAATGGCACATGTTTACATAACCTGTTTGAAATGAAAAGGATGAACTATCTGATATGTTTCTTGTAGTTGACCTTAAAACCATTGCAGCTTCCCATCAACATCAATGTCTATGCAGCTCAGTAAATGTGTCATCACATTGTCTTTGTACCGGGGCTTGTCAAAGTTTCTATAAATTCTTCTTTGCATCATAATCTTTTCCATCAAGGTAAAGAAAAACTTTGTTAGACAGCTGCATATATGGACTGATTTCAGATAAGGGAATGGTATGATCAGTTCATTGTGTTATTTGTAAAACAACAAGTGTTGAAAACATCAGCTACAGCCCGCATGGTTCTTTGTCTGAATGCAATTATTCAGGTATCAGAGTCCTGTCGTCCTCGACAGCACATTGTCCTTCCAGTCTCACATTAATAACATCACCCGGTCCGCCTATTTCCACCTACGTAATATTTCTCGTCTCCGTCCTTCCCTCACTTCCCAAACTACTGCCATTCTTGTTCACAGCCTGATCACATCCCGCATTGACTACTGCAATTCACTTCTTTATGGCCTCCCCAATAAGTCCCTCCAGAAGCTGCAGCTCCTCCAAAACTCTGCCGCACGTGTTATCACTCGGACCCCCATTGCTCATCATATCACTCCCATCTTGCAACAACTCCACTGGCTCCCCATCAAACAAAGGATCATCTACAAAATACTGATCATCACTTTTAAGGCACTCCATAACATGGCTCCATCTTACATCTCTGATCTCCTTCATCCACACACCCCTTCCCGCACACTGCGTTCCTCCCATACCCATCAGCTTTCCGTTCCCCCGGCACGTCTGGCAACAATGGGGAGCAGGGCGTTTAGTCGCTCGGCTCCTCATCTCTGGAATTCCCTCCCTCCTGATCTCCGTACAGTGGACTCCATCCTTCTCTTCAAATCCAGACTCAAAACTCATCTGTTCAGACAGTCTTATCCCCCCTAAGTCCATATACATCTTTCCACAGTGTTTCCTTCCTCTATCACTTATTCTGTTTTGTGCTTTTAATGTTTTGCTTACTTTTAGTGTCTTATGTTTGTACAGTGTCCTTGGGTGCTTTGATAAGGCGCTTTTTTAAAATAAAATGTATTATTATTATTATTATTATTATTAAAACCTAAAACCTAAGCAAATAGAGTTCAGTTTATGGCCCTACGTGATATTTAAAAGCCCCAAGCACTTAACACTGAAGGAGGTGAAATTATAACCAATTTCCCATTTTCATCATCTTCTGCTTTAACTATGAAAAAAGCCAATATGACTACTTTCTACAGTTCTCAAGAGATTTTTTTCTACACCTCCAAAGAACATGCTTGTAGTTTTCTTTAGAGAACCACATTTTAAGAAAAAAAAAACTGCTGCTGCAGTACGAGTGGGCATTGATTCAACTCTGGCTTGCTGGTGCACAAACATCATGCTGTCTTTCCTGAGAATTGGCCACGATCACTCGCAGAGGGGCTGGATTCAATTAGAAATGTTTGTGTCCTTTGTCAAGCAATGCCATATGGCTGGAGACAGTGTGAGCACTCTGTGGGGTCTGCTGCTCTGTGAACAATAGTATGACCAAAGAGGCACATCATGCCACCAAGGAGAAGCATGCAAGGCCTGAGACCAAGGAAACCAGCATGCAACTCCAACAAAAAGAATAATTTATATTGTGGCAGGGTATGCACAGAAGATAAAACATGAATTATTTTCCCAGTCTTTTTTGGCATCAAGTGATAAACCAAAACCCCCCTTGGGCCACAAATTATCAGCCTGTCCAACAGTACCTGGTTTTGCCTTTCTCTGCAGGAGGAGGAGCTGTGGAGGATCGCAGGGGGATTTTATGTTTGAGAATGGACACGGGAGAGCAGTCAGCCAAAGGGATGGAGTAAACTCTCTGGACAACCACCTCCACATCCTGTTCCACGGAGCCAGCCTGGCCAAGTCCTTCAATAGCTTCCAGGAGAGAGATACAGTGTCTCGTCAAAACTCCCGAACCTCCAAATCTGCACAGAGCATCAGAGGCAGTAACCTATAGGAGAGAATTAGAAGCAAAACCACAAAATGCTTAAAAATATGTACGGCTCCTCAGAGATGAGTCATCAGTGTAGCCTGCTGATCAATAAAATATTAATCAGAAGCATTTTGATAAGTGATGTATCCCTTTAGAGCTCATCTTAAAGTACAAATACTCAGTTTAACTCATTTGTATCTTCTCATATACAAATTCCTTGTTAGAAAACTAATTTTGATGTTTTTGGCTGGATGAAACAATAAATTTCAATATGGCAGAAAGCAACTAAGAGTTACATTGGCCATAAAAAACTCTCTTAATGTATAATTAAAACCCGTTTTAAAAAGCATTCGTGACAATTTCTCAGAGCTCCTTAACAAATGACAGAATAACACAGTCATTTACTCCTGTTTCCTAAAAAATTTAGGCAAAAAAAAATGCATACACAGAACCTTCACTTATGGAACTGCAATAGAGGGCACTGAAAGATTGAACACAACTAATTTCTGTTGGTTTGACCCTCCTCTGAAACTATGTATTGTTCCCTGTGCCTGTGATTAATATCAAGTTACCGAGATTAACCCTGTGGCAAAACCTGCTGTCAGTAAAGCTGCACCTGTGATTTAATAAACGCAAACACATAAAGAACACTGACATGACTGTTCTGAAGCTTTGTTGTTCTACGCGTTAACCAAACTGGAGCAGAACTTCATGGCTTGCAGCCAAACCACACATACTGGTGCTGTCATTACACGCTTATCTACTGATCTTCTGGACTGATGACATCTTTCTGTCTCAGTGACTGAAAGGGAGCTAAAGCTAAACTGTCAGGGGAGTGTAAAAGCTGAGAAGAAAAATTATATGCTCTAACATGAATTTAAAAAATCAGAATACAGTGATTTGGAAATTGAATCAAAATATTTTATCAGGATTAAAAAAACAAAACAAAACAAAAAAAAAAAAAAAACACACACACACACAAATCAAAATTGAAATGTTACAATTTCACAAAAAATATTACCTAATCCTAAATGTGAAATTTGCTAAACAAGAAACAGTTAGAGGAACACGTGGTAACTAATTAGGTTGTTTGGCAGCAGTTAGTAATATGATTGTGCATAAACAAAAGAGCACCTAAAAGAGGTAGAGTCTCTGACCCACAATTTCCACAGGGTGCGTGTGCGCTGCGTTATGGCTGCGTCACGGTTTTGTTCCGACCTCCATGCCGCGTCAATCCACACCGGGAGCATGTCAGGTGTGGAGCGCCCACAAATGCAGTCTGCCTAGCTGGATCTGATCTGGCTGGAAAATCACAGGAGTTGGAGAATCTTGTGATTCTTCATTTCCAGCATAAACGCCTTGTCATCCATAAAGGAAAAAAAAAAAAAAAAAAAACAAACAAAAACAAAAACAATAAAAAACCAAAGAGACACCCTGGCCAATTAAAGAAGTAATGTTTACATGGTTCAGCAGCGTAAATCTGCATGGGGGCTTTTATTTTGAAAATTACCGGCTGCTTTTACACTGCTCCCATGTCTGATTTCCTGTCTGCCCCTATCTGAACTGCTGGGTTGGACCAGGTCTGGACGCGAGGTCTCTCAAAAATAGACTCAGCGTATATGTTTAGCGGAGAGCCGCGACAAGGCGTTTCTGGGACGCTACTGACAGGCACTATGATGCACCTGGTGTGATACAAACCATTGAATGGCTGCGAATAGCTGCAGAGGCCGTGGTGCACATGCACCCGATGGAAATTGAGGATTAGGGGCAAAAATGGCCAGAGGTTGAGCAATCTGATATAAATTGTGGAGCAATGTCAGAATAATTATAGCCAACATAAAACTGTGAAGACTTGGATAACATCAGCAAGGTATCTCTATGCAAGCAACATGGTTAAAGTATACTGGATGCCAGTGTTTTGGGCCCACAGGTGACAGTTCATAGAAAAATAGAATGATTCTGTCATGGAAATCATTGCATGGAGTCAAACACCGTGAACACAATTCACTGTGCCAGCCACAAATGCAGGTTAAGAAAATACTTTCATCACCTCAGGGCCAAAGCTGGTAAAGTGGAAAAATGCTCTGTAATTGGAGATATAGATATTTTAGATTCTTATAAAAAAGAATGAATGTTATGCCCTCCAAAAAAAGAGAAAAGAGAACAGGATAAACATAAGAGAGTAGCATTCATCCAACTTCTTATCAGTACTCTGTTCAATGGTGGGTTTGCATCAGTATCACTTTCAGATCTGGAAAGCTACAAGCTTAATGGTATATTCAGGCTTCAGAGAAACATAAGCCTCCCTCCAGATTAAGTGTTGGACTTCTGGATTGGCCTGTCTGCTCTCCAGACCTTTTCACTAACCAAGATATTTGGTGCTTTATTAAAAAGAAAATACATTAAAAAAAAAGAATTGGACAATATTTCTTTCTTGAAGACTCAGTTCCCAAGCATTTATGGATAGTTAATAAAAAGAAGACAGAGATTTTACTCAATTGTAAACATGAGCTTGTTTACACTTTTTGGCACATTTTGCTGCCATCAAATTCAAGATGAGTTAATATAGTGAAATAGTCGAAAACTTTCAATGCTTTCTATTTCTATGCTAAATTATGACCCAACTTTTTTTTTTTTTTTTTTTTTTTAAGAATTGGGCTTGTGATGGCCCTGTAATGTAACTGAATTATACACACCTGCTTGGCCATGCTATCGTCTTTGGTCCTGCACTCATCCAGCAGACCAAATATTTTACCCAAATGATATGGGATGCACCTCTCTGGAGAGGACCAAACTCTTGGAAAAGACGTGTTGGCTGGTTTGGAAGCAGAGTAGACTTTCTGACTGAAGTGTGTGTTCAGAATGACAGGATAGCTGAAGCCCTCTACAGAAAGACTTTGCCTAAAAAAAAAATAAAGTTTATTAATTTTAGATTCAAGATAGATTCTGATGGAAAATCTTTTTTTATTCTAATTTTTGACTCTGCAATGAACAACATAAAACTTTTGAGTTTGTGAACAGAAATAAGCAGAAATTTAAACATCTAGAGCAGGGGTGCCCAAGTTCGGTGCTCGAGATCTACCATCCTGCAACTTTTAGATGCAACCCTTCTCCAACACACTTGAATCAATCAAAATCTGTCATAATCATGAAAATTAATTATACAAGGGGAAAAAAAAGTCAATCAAATTAAATAGGCTGTTGCATAAATGTATGTGTTGCTGAAATTTCAAGACCATTGGAATGTCAAATTCAGATAAGATACCAGCTACCCCCACAGGTCAGTTCACAATATGTCAGTCCCAGACAAGTACAACTTCAAACAAACTCTTCAAAGGCATATAACAAAACACAACAAATGGATGCATCCCCTTTTGGTCAGACAAAAGATAAATTTTCAATGTAACTGAGGTTTTTAAACAGTCAACACTTCACAGTGCCGTACAGCATAATTGAAAACAGTTTCCAAATGTGATGCCATCTGTGTACAAATACTTCCACACTTGTCACAATAAACAGGCTGAGAGTTTTTTTGATGGAAACACCAAATCAAAAACAAATAGCGCTCTCTTATGCTAAACCTTAAATTTCTGTAACAACCTTGCATTTCAGTCATTTATGCATCTGTAAAGTAGGGGAAGCTAAGCTTCTCTTTATACCAACCCATCAAGGTAATGATACACCTGGGTAGCACTGAGCATAAAAGAAACTGAATAACGAGCAGACAATTTTACAGTAAGCTGTTTGTGCCAAGTTTGCATTATGGCTCAATTTCTCCCACATGTAAGAATGGATAAATGTGGGTTGATGGCTTATGGCTGACTTAGTGCCAGATGCACTCTTTGACTGGAACTGTCGTACATGCCACAGCTTGTTTCAGGACTTACACTGATAATAGAGATGAGAAAATAAAATGACAGATAATTGGGGAAAATGTGATTCTAAAACGTCATGGGAATGTTTTCGCTGCTACACAGTTGCCAGAAACATAAAACTGAATACTTAAATAGCCAATCATTTTATTTTAAAGTAGTTTGTAAGGCTGTACCTACTGTGCACCCAACCTATTCATTTGTCTTCTGGCCGATGATTAACATGAGAGAAGCATTCTAATAGTTGATTCTATATCGTAAATATAAATGGGTGCAAATACTGTATCCATTCAACAAATCAGGGGATGTAGTTATCAAAAATGATTATCATATATAAAATTATCCTATATTACAATTAAAAACAAATGTTTAGATCACACAAAAAAAAAAACACACAAATTCCAGCGTTACACTGGAGCTAATTCAACATCATTTTGTCATGATGAGAATAAATAATGTAATTATACTTATTTGTTTTGGAGGTTATCGGTCCAAACCACATTATGCAGCACCTGGGCTCATTTTCATCCCTTGCACTGTATGTCATCAATCAAGATTATTAACAGCAACAACAATGTAATTATACACAATATAACCCTCTAATCATCCTGTTTTTCTCATATGTAATTCTTTCTCTAAGTACCATAACTGTTGCTAGTTGAATGAGGCACTTTTACAAGAACATTATTTATGTTATGTTATTTAGTATTTGTTGAGTAGCGCTTCAACCACTGTATAGTTTTATCGAAGTGACTTTCTTTCGCCCGTATAAAACTCAAAACAGGCAGTCGTGCTTCAGTAAATCCTGAGAATGATGTGCATCAGACAAAGATGTGCACAAGAGATCAGTCATCATAAAAGTCTCTAATCTTGTCAGAGCAGAACATGCTGTTCATGAGAACTGGTACATCACTCACACAGGAAGTGTAGCCTCATTGTCAACAGGTGAGTGGGCAGCTGAAAAGACAGACAGGTAGCCGGGTTAAGGAGTGGCCCTGGCTGCTGCCGTCACCGTTTGTAAGTGAATAGTCCCTGCAGGTATTTCCGCTCAGGCTTCAGCGCATTCACAAGGCGTGGGAGGTGGGAGGAGTCAACCTACTCTGTAGGAATTACGTGGGAGGTTAACCCCCCCCCCCCCGGTGTCACACAGGAAACTGATAAGAGGAATTTTACTAGTTGTGCTGAATTCTGTATTTTTCCACTTAGACCTGCATGGCAACTGTCAAAGATGGATAAAATAATACCTCTTCAGGGAATATCAACCTTGTCATCAGTTTTTTTTTGTTTGTTTGTTTTGTTTTTATTAATATGACTGTGTTGATAAAAGTCAATTCTTTTCCTTCTCAGGTAGAATATTCATTCACTGAAATATCTTGTCACAAATTTACAGAGTATTGTTTACAATCCTCTTTTTACAACACAGATTCACACGGACATTAAAATCTGTGTATTTTGCTGGCTGAACTCTTTCACATGAGCAAAATGTAACAGCTCAGTAGGGGCGCTAAAGCTACAGATACTCTTAAACCGCCATATGTTTTCAATCTAAGTCCTCTGGCTCCCTCCACTCTCTACTCCCAAATGCTCCAGAAAATAATCCTACTGTGTTTTTTCCTCAGTTTTCTGGAAATGACCTAACTACTGCCAGGAAGAGGAATGCAAAGCATTCCCTGGAGCTGTCCGTGACGTCAGAGCACTGAAGAGGCCCCTGTGCTTCCGCCAGCCTGGATATTCCAGCGTGTACTCAACCCAAACTGCCAACAGCTGGAGTCAACTGCTGCCTTGCTCCAACTCCAAAACAGTTACAAAAACACCTCCGCCCCCCCCATGTAAGGAACTCATCCTTACATCTAAATATTATCCTGAACTTAAAACATGAAGTTATTGCACTTACAACATACAATTAAGAGTTAACATGAACAGCAATTTTCTGTTTTTCAGAATGCCTTCTCAACATTCTTTTCTGAGCATTAACTCTTTGTCCTGCATATCGTGTGTCAAGTCTTATAACCAGCTCAAACAATGTCTTCTTTTGTACAGTTTTTTCTAATCCAAGCCAAAAAACTATTTGGATAGAAGAAGAAAAAAGAAAAAACAAAACAAGAACATGGAAAGCCAGATAATAGTTTCACTAACCTTGCAAAACATGTCAGCTAGTCCATTTCCATTTTAGAAATAAATGTGTATCACAACTAGATTTTTTAAAATCTAACTGCAATTCTGCTGACCAATATTGCAATCTGGTTTCTTTTAAATTCCAACTTCAGTTCAGTGTTAATGGAGAAGTATATTTATAACACGAGATGGAGGATTACCACAAGAGATGGCATAAAAATGAACTGTTCAATATTCTAAAGCAAAGAAGCAAAATGCAAGCTGAAGCCAAAACACTGAAGCCTGTTTTTTCAGGTTTCCTCTAGAACGGTTTAAACTAGTAAAGAGTCTGATATTATTTATCTTATTTACACCACAGCATGTTGTTTCTCTCTACATGCTTTCTGTATTGCACACAGAGATGATCAACTCCGATGTGCACACACAGAGTTCCACCAGTTCAGCTTCGCCCACTTAAGTCATGTTGCTGTGAACCTGTAGCAGAGTCAACCAATGCCTCTATGCTGCAGACTAGAGAAGGGGTTCGCTTTATTTCAATACTTTGTAGCTTCACTTGAATGTTCGAGGTTAATAGCTTTGTTTCACTCCATTCAAAAATTAGCCCAGCTTTATTGATCATAAACATGGTTGTAGCGTAACTGTGTCAACAGGGATGTAAATGATTTTCTGCTACTGTTTCCAAACACTTAAATCCTCCCACCGGCAAACCCACAGGATGCTTATAGTGAAAAGAAGTCCCAGAAACTTCTGCATGTTTATTGCAGAGTTAGCTGAGGATGATTAGTGGTACAGGTGTATGACTTCACCTTTTTAAGTGGTGTAGTGGAAAAACACGGCGAGCCAGAGTGACTTGACTGAAAAGTTGTTCTTAGTAAAGACACATGACAATTAACCTCCCACAGTGGAGGAAAAAAAAACTAAAAACACTCTCAAAAACAGATATCAATCTTTTCTGCAAAATTCTGCAAACACATTTTTAACACTGAAGGCCAAACCATATGTGTGTAGAGACTTTAAAATGTGACATGGGCTGCGTCCTCTCACCATGGAGGATATATGTGGATGATATCTCTGGGTGCAGCAATCAGCTGGGCTGCTGTCTCTCTGTTGAATAACACCAACATACAAGTTCTCTCCTTGGAGACAGGGTTGCTGTGCTGGTGGCCCTCTCTGGGGGGCTGATGGTGCTCACAGTGCGCCAGTTGCAAGCTGCACTCCTCATGGACCTCCAGCACCTCCAGAACCAGCACCCCAGGCCTGTCCACTAGAGAGCAAAACAACAACACAGATGTTGAGAGTCTGTTGAGTGGCATTCATGTGCTTGTGTTTCTGTGTACTCATGCTTTTATGAATTATTGCTCTCTGTAGAAGTCATTATTCTTTATTAGAGTAATTCCCTTTCAGAATTCAAACCATTTGCACTGCATATCTGTAAAGCTGTGTAAGTTATAAAGCTTAAAATAAAATGTTTGGATATTCACTGTAATACTGAGTGTGTTTTCAACCTGAATCATGAGAGCCTACAGAGATATAAAACAAAGGAAACTGTGCTGATGCTCAGCAGATAGAAATCAATCTGAAAGAAGAGAGCAACTCAGCTGCATGGAAAATTGGTGTGTAAACTTGACAGTTTTGAATATTACAGCATAAGAGAACAGAATCAATGCAATTCATTGTCTGTTTATATAACTGGCCAGAGGGTATATTTTAATGTGATAAGAGTAAATCATATCAGGTTGAGTGCTAAGTTTTAACATGCATTTTTATTGCTTCTTTTCTGTTCTGTGCTTTTAGTCTCACATTGCAAAACCCTATGAACAATTACAAATTTGAGTCCTTTTCTTGATCATTAATGGTAAACTTGCACGTGCATATGTGAGCACGCTTACGTCACACCAAAATGACACCAAAATTTTTAAAAGAAAATAATAGGTAAGTGCCTTATAACAGAATGACCTAGTCAGGCTACATAGCTATTATTAAGCATGTGTCAGGCAGTGTGCAGAAATAAATTAACAAACTTGTACTGAAAAGGTTTTATTATATCTTATAATACACTTTTATACATTTAAAAATTGTGACGTTAGCTATGACTTCACCTGAGTGAAAGCTTGACAGAAACAGTGGAAGAATCATTGACACAAGAAAAAAAAAATCTGATGTTGACAAGATTTAAAAATGAGGTCAGGTTAGTATAAACCTCCACATTATCACCCTCCACTTAACTCTTCACTTTATGCTGATCAAACCATCGACTGCCCACAAACTGAGCTGAGTTTGGTGGGTGTTTACTTTTTCCATCATCAACTGTCACCTTTTAAGTATGCTTATGTCCTATACTAAGGAGATACTTAACAACCAGAGAGCACAAGTGGTTTTGTACACCGCGGAAAGGAAAAAGGAAAAGGAAGAAGAAGAAAAAAAAGAACTAGGCAAGCAGTCTAGTTCCTGTCACCTAGATTGTGAGTTCACAGTTCAGTCACAGTGATCAAAACTGCAGCCAGAACTGCTTCAGTGCAGCCGCTCATATAATCACATTCGTTAAAGAGAAAACAAACAAAAAAAAAAAAAAACACAAACTAAACAACGCCTGCTGAGAAACAAGCTTCATCCCACACACACATATCAAAGTTCATTTTTAAACCAGAGATATATGTGATCAAGATCCTGATGTAATCTGAAATACGCAACTTTGTGTGACGCAAGTCACCTGTTTTGGTTGTTGCTGCTGAGGTGTCAGAGATGGACTCGTGCCTCCAGAAACTGATAGCTGACCTCTGTCTGCATTGAAGTCGACTCAGCCTCTCTGCCAGACCTCCACTGTGGAAAAAGTACACACACAGGGAGATGATGTAATGTGATAAACTTACAGAGCACATATGACCTAACAAACACGGTTGTGCAGAATCGTTTCAAAGAAAAATAAAAAGATTTTCTGATGCAGAGAAAAAGCTGTTGGAGACTTCAGACAGCCATCTGTCAGATTTGGTGGGCCTAAATGACATTTAGCACCCACATTATGACACCAGGTGTCCCTTTCATCATCACTTCTTGAGTGGAAACATAGCAGTCAAAGTTTGATTGCCACCTGGAAGAAAGCTATATCTTTCTATGTGCACTGTGTCTGTCTATGTTGACTGTGCTCCTTCTCATTATGAAGCAATCCACTGTAACACATTCTGTACAGTGTGCCATTTAATTAGAAGCACTTGATTAATGCAGCAGGTGTGCAAAAGTTCTTTCTACATGAAAAACTTTAACTGTTTATCTTTTATCTATTCAGAAGTTATCAGCAATTGCTGGAGTTGAGGCGTTAAATTAAAATAACTTGATTTATTGTAGATAACTGGTTGGTGCATGCCTAACAAAGCATTTAATGACATGATTCAAACCTCTGAAACTTTCTTCTCTTTTTGGCGGAGTCTTCTGGGGTCTTGGGATGGCTGTCAATCGGCTTTTGAGGGGTCTGAAGCATCGCCTGAGCAGACCTCACCCAGTCACTAACTGACCTTTTGCTGCCCTCACCAGTTTGGAGAGGAAAGATCTCAGAGTCCAGTTTGCTGGAGGCCAATGTGCTGCCAATATCCTCTCCATCAGACACGTAACCTGAGATCTTAAACTTCTTGACCTAGAAGAAGAGTAAAAATGATTATTTATAAACAGTGTGAGAAATGGTCAATTGATAAAGTTTGTCTTTATTAAATCAACATTAGTGTTAAATAACTGTTCAAATGTGATTGTAAACACCTAAAATGACTCATTAATGAGCAATAATTTAATTAAAATAAACAAACTCAATAACCGAGTGGGCTGATATGGTACACTGACAGTGTCAGACTGATTAATCTACAAGGCATGGTAACAAAACAAACTTTTTTTTGCTGTGTCACTGCTCACTACACCTGAGGGAATCTATTCACATGGAAAAATCCACAAGAAACCTGAGTTCCTGTCATGTGCAGACAAGACCAGCATACCAGGCCCTGTCAGCCAATCTGCTCTCTTATTTGAATCAACTTGACCCTGCTAGGCAGGGAGCCAGCAAACGTCACACTCTAACCAGCTACAGAGAAAAAGGAACACTATGTTCCTGGCTTAGACTCAAAAATGTTTTCACCCAGCACTGAAAGCATTGTAAATACACAGCTCTATGCAGGCTGATCCATTCGCAAGTTTTCCTGAACGAACAGTAGTAAAACTGTGTTTATAGTCTCTCCTTGTGCTCTGATGAGCAAGGGTCGTTGACCCCTTAAAGCACTTATGTTACACGAGTCAGACAGAGCAACACACTACATCTGGGAAGCGTCCATCCTCTTTAGCCTTGAAATTCAAAGTCGCTTTCATAGCTCCGCCCGTCCACTTTCACCAGCTAGTACAATAACACAGAAATCTGGCAGACGAACAGCTATTGAGTCACCCACACATTTATCAGGAGTAATAAACTTTGCCTTGTATTAGGATCTTCCCCTTCTGAGTCCTGCTAGATCCGGTTTGATTTACAATTGCCAATGTGTAAGCATCCTTTCTGAGCATCAAATAAAAAGTCAGCCTAGGCTTGTACATTCTCCTGACGTTATTAAGTCAACATTTACTGAACACATAATAAAGTGATGCTCTGAAACATAAAAATAAAGAGCTTTGGCTACTTAACATGCTTATTAGATACATCTCATTTAAATGACCACGTAATAACCTCTCAAAACAACTACCTGTATAAATTAAAAGTTCTTTATATTTTCTAATATACATTTAAAAGAATCTTTACATTTGAAAGCTAGAACTTTTCATGAGCTTCTGACCATAAGACTCATATTTAAGAGATGTTCTGACCCCAGAAAGCTGATAGCAGCCACTTAAAGTGTGACAAAAGGAAGTAGCTGGGTCTGCGGGAGTGATGTTGATCTGCTGACAGACTTCCTCTAAACATACAGACTTCAAACTCAAAGGTTTCTTCACAAGTTACTGGTTACATGCATTATTCGAGAGGTTTAGTGTATACAGAATGTATTTTAATAATCAGACACTTATGGAGAACACACATGCTTGGGAGGACTTTTTTATGAAATGTCATCTAAAAAAAAAAAAAGAAAAGAAAAAGAAAAAAAAACATTAATTCAGAAATAATTGATTCGTTTAGCCACATCTGGCTGATAAATTATGTGTATGTCCTGTCAAGTCTAAATGCTGTGTGTGGGCTTGAACCTGAGCAAAGCACCTTCTCCACTCCTTGTACATTCTCTCCATGCCAGCCCTGCCTTTAACAAACACTGCTGGTGAATTATTTCCAAGTGAAAAAGTCAGCCAAGAGCTCATGGTAGATACATATGGTTGGAAAAAGAATTCGTTTTGGTGTTAACAGAAATACTAATAAAACAATAAAAGAACTGTGTCTAACCACAGATTAAGTACTTGACTATAAGCCGTCTGTAAGCAAACAAGCACACAAAAAGAAAATTAATCACAGAAATGGATGATTTAAAAAAAAAAAAAAAGAAGAATCAATAAACCAGAAGAACTGACACCTTTAATTAAAATGCTGCTCTAAAAAGACACAAGCTAGTATCTACTAGGGACAGGCATTTTAAGTGATTTCTGAAGTCGACTAGTCAGGCCTGCCAAAATTGATTAGTCGTGATGTTATTATGACGTCAATGAAATGAAAAAAGACTTTTCCACAGAGAAATTGTAAAACGTGTGATATCTTTTTGTATGTGTGTTCCATATAAGAGTGGTATTTTTTTTATTTACTTTGTTATGTTTTTAAAATTGTGTGGGCTCTAGTGTCCTTTATTGTTTAGTAGGTAGATAAAAAAATTGGTCAGAGAGACGTCGGGATTGAACCTGGGCTGGCTCTGTTTATGTGGAGGCTGGCATACCAGGTGAACTAAACAGCACACCCACAGGAGCATTCAGCAACAACAAGACCAATTATTTTTTCTTTGTCTTCCCTTCTGGTCATTTTGCTTCTGAACTGCAACATTTCTTTGACCGTTTATTAACTGTACTGTTCTGGTCTGTTACCTTCACTATTGGTGAAAACAGAAGCAGCTATTAAACTTTTCTGCTTCTGCCTTCAAACCAAGGTCGGGAGCCGGAGGCTCCTGGGTGAAGCTGCTGCTAGCTTCAGGGTGAATTCCCTTCACTTTATCCAGCAGTGGTGACACTAGCTGCGTTTCAATTACAGTTTTTTGCTAAATAAAAGCAATATTTAAAAAATTTCGACAAAGTGCAATTGCAATTTGCAGGTGTTTCCATTGAATGGTGTTTAGCGCATTAGCCGTTATTCTCTTTATATCTCACTGCACAAGACTCCACTTTGTTCGCTATCAAGGATGGCAGTTATATTTTTTTCTTTAATTATTTGTAAACAGATTTCCGTCTCCTTCTGCGTCTACTCATACAGCGCCATCTTTATTTGAAGTGAACTGGTCACGTGACCCCCTACTTCACATCCAGGGACGTGTAAATGCAAAAAAGTTTACCCTTACACTTTTAGGGTTATACTTATATACTGACACATCTAAAAACCACCTCGTGAGAGCATAAAAACTTTTTAGCCATATCTGAGAGTCGTTTTGAAACGTAGGCGTTTCCATTACCGGTTTTTATTTTGATATTGTATTTCACCTAAAAGTTTATATATATATATATATATATATATATATATATATATATATATATATATATATATATATAGAGAGAGAGAGAGAATAATGTATTGAATATTGTTTTGTCTTGACTTTTATTATTTAATGTTTAATTGTTTTTAGTTATTTTCTGTTCAGCACTTGTGGTTGCTGTTGTAAGGTGCTTTTATAAATGAAGTTGGCTTGGCTTGATATTTAGGTTTTGAGCAATTCTAGGGGTAATGGAAATGCACCTACTGATGCAGGACTCTGCTGTAACTAGAAGAGCTGTGTGGTGTTTATTGTTAAAACTTGTAGTAAAACATTCACCACTAAACAGGTAGTTTGTCACAGCTAACATCCTTTGCTCTGACGTTCCCCCGCCCTGCCTGTGCATCAAACCAGCTGAAGGGCTGCACGCTTCTCTCTCTCTCTCCCTCTCCTCTCGACCTTAAAGGGGCCATGCACAGTGCGCATGCACACTCTAAAAAACACCCAACCGCTGCACAATGAGAGATAACTGTTATCAAAAACAGTCAACTTTTTTTTAAAAAAAAAAAAGCCGTTGATTTTGTGCTGTTTTGACTAATCAATTAGTCGTGCACATTCTTAGTATCTACAATGTTTTGATTTTTATACCGACTGCAGATACTGTACACATCAGGGCTACTCAATTCGGTCCTATAAAGGTCGCAGTTCTCCAGGTTTAAGATGTGTCCCTGCTCCAACACACCTGACTCAAATTAAACAGATCCAACAGTCTATATAAAGTTCTACACAATGACTCATTAATTCAGTGTTTCTCAGTCCAGGTCCTCAGGACCCCCTGCCCTGCATGTTTTAGAAGTAACCCTACTTTAACACACCCGAATTAAATGAATGGCTATTAACAAGCTGCAAAGAACTTGATGAGGACGTTCATTAATTTGAGTCAGATGTGTTGGAGGAGAAACATGTCTAAAACTGAGGACCTGGACTGAGAAACACTATTAACTTGAGGCGTGTCGGAGCAGGGACACATTTAAAACCTGCATCACTGCAGTCCTTGTATTACCAAATTGAGTGGCTCTAGTATACATATTGTAGAGGGTAAAATCCAACTACTTGAATATTTACAACAGAAAAAAATTAAATTTCATGCACACTGAGCATGAACATAACATCTGCTATAGACAGGCTAGATGCCAGCATATGCTTTCCCTTTAAGCAAACCATTTTATTGTTACCCAAGTTTGTGGAGTTTGACAGAACATAACCTGATTCTAGAAAGTGCTTTTTGCCATGCCTGTCAGGCGCTCTTAGGATTTCAATGCATGATTGCAATGCACTCCACCTAGTGGTTTACAGATAACATAAAAAGCGTCTACTAAATGACTGTAGAATAGAATAAAATCACAGCTAATTAAATCACAATAACTAGAAGAACACTGGTGTAAGTCCAGCTAAAAAACACTACACTGAAGCAAAAACACTATAAAACCTTAAATACAAGCACTCATGCAGTGTACCCTATATAACTGCCGACAAAACTCTGATGTTTATTTTATTTAATATATAACTTTCAGGTAAAATTTATGGAAAATGCAAAAAGTTCACGCAACACTGTTATCTGCAATCATAAAATAAATGGTCTTTTTTTTTTCTCCATTATTTATTTATTTAAAAAGTACAAACGTACGAGTGTAAATGTGCAACTGAGTAAGCCTAGCAGCTGATTTGCATCTGACTGTCCCTTCAGCTCAAACAATTTACTGAAACAAATTCCAAAATGAAGGTCTGAAACCAACATTCAGAACCAATAATCGAGATAATCTTACTCATGTAATTTAAATTATTTCTCTTAAATATATTTAAAACTATTCATTAAATAACCATACATGGTTAAACTGTGTGCTTATTTTCACTTTTAAAAATCTATATCTGCTTTTCTATTATGAAAAAAATTACAATAAAAACTTTCAGTTAGCTATAATTGCCAATTAATTTTAATCGATGTGACATGTTCAATCAATCGTGATACTGATTTGAGGTCATATTGCTCAGCACTACATAAATTAGAAATGTCAATCTGTCAATAACTTGTCATGTGTTCGGTGTCGTCTAGATCTTATGATGTCAAAATATGAACACTATGATGATGAACAGACCTGTTTAGATACAAACTGTCACTGAAACAGAACATTAAGTGTTTTATTCATGGTTCAGATACTTCTTTTGTTTTTTGGGGGGAATAATTATTCCTCCATGACTACTTAAGCCCTTAACAACAATTAAATATTTTCAGTAAATATTTTCATTATTTTGTTCTTATGTATAATACAATCAAAACCGGATCTGGATAGAGATTAAGGTTATAGCGCCACCTAGAGACCTTTCATATCAATTACAGCCTTGTTCACAGCATTATCTCTTCAATGAACTTTAACCAGAAGTACTACAGAACAGCATGTTGTTGAACCAGTAGAAAAACCTGCTGGATGCATGAAAACAAAATAATGTTACTCTGCTCATATATGTTGCTTATTTTGTCGTTGTTGTTGTTCTTGTGTAAACACAACTCACTTACATTTGCAGATTTAAGAGGAAAGCCTTTCGGTTTTTCATCAGCAGAGTCTGACTCACAATCTGAGATTTGTTGCCCAGTATCCTTTTCGACATCCTTCCCAGACTCATCCAGATCACTGTCTGTGTCTATAACAGGAAGGTCATCTAAACAAGAAAAAAAGCCAGAAGAAAGTTGTTCTTTTTTTCTATAAAAAAGTGTAAACCATATTTTATTGCATATATCATAAAATATAGACAGTGAAACTGTTATCTTGTAACAAAGGTTCACTACACAAATCAACTGCTTAACCAAAACACTGCAAGATGTGTAAACTGGTTCTGACTTAACTGAAGAACAGAATATTTTGAGCAATAAAATTATTCTCTTACTATTAGTTTCATTCTATTCTACAGTCATTTGGCAGATGCTTTTCTCCAAAGCGACTTACATTTGAGAGTAAGAAAACAAGCAAGAATTCAAACAGGAAGGGAGAGCATAATTAAGTGGTAGTCAGACTGCTGTGAGTCCAGTGTGACCCAGGTGCTGTCACGTAGTGCTAGAGGCAGTGCTTTTTTTTCCCCCTCCTCTCTATAATAGTCCTTTGTTTAATTACGAGATCATGATTTCAACACACAATATCATCTTGGGCATGAGTGCACACAGCTTATTCAGTGATAATGAAATTCCAAAGAGCTGGACAATCTTTCTAACTCATGTCGACGAGCAGAAGAGTTAAGCTAAGTGCAGAAATGCTCCTTAAACAGCTGAGTCTTTAGCTTGCTCTTAAAAGTGGATAAGGACTCTGCGGATCGGACAGAGTTCGGTAGATCGTTCCACCACCAGGGAATAACCGAGGAAAAGAGTCTAACTACTGATTTCGTGCCACATTGTGGTGGGAGTTAAATAACACTGTGTTGTACATCTACTTGCTTAACAAAGGCAGCTGGAGTTGAATATTTGGACCACTTACTTTTTTTCACTTTGTCCCCTTTAATTGAACAATTACTATATTATATCTCATTTAGTTGTTGTATGTTAAAAACAAAACTTGGAAAAAAAATGAATTAACAAAAAGTAAATAAAAAGCTTCACAACAGCAGGGAACCAGATCATACATTATTTTTACCTGTATCAGTGGTGAGCATGCTCAATGCACTGGTATAAGCCTGAATGGGAGCTGTAGGTTTCCCCCCTCTTTGAGGTTGCCATTGTTGCTGTGAAACAACTTTGGACTGATGCTGCCCCTGGGTGTCATCGTCAGACTGTTCACCGTCACTGGAACTCCACGCAATATGTACTGGGTCATCATTACGGCCAGGAGTACTGCTCTCCCCTGAGAAACACAGACAGAAAGGGAAAGGAATATATAAAACATTACCTAAAATGAGTAGTCACCAATTTCCAGTAAAACATTACCATCATTTTGAAATCTTTGCTAATTGTGTTTTGATATCAGCTAGATCTTAACATTTAATTATTCCTTTTACTAGCTCGTAATATTTCATATATACATAAAAAGATGGTTGACTAAATTAAATGTTAATTTCAGCACTGGCAATACATTATTCAAAGCTAGCTGAAATACAGCATTTTGGGATTATGATTCCCGATAGTGAGAAAGACCAAAAAATTCCAACAGTCATAGATTATACATAATATCCACAAATTACCTAAAGCAGGTGACTGAGTCAGCTTCCTAATGGCAGATAGCTTTCTTCCTGATGACTGGAGGTTCTACAACAAAAACCAAATATATCAACATCAATGTATTATCAGAGGTAACGAAACCATTATATGAATGTCTATAATGCTTTGACCGAACCTTAATCACAGGTGTGCCCAAAAAACTGTCTCCGCACTTATTCCAGCACCTGGCTGACGAAACAGATGAAAGTGATGAAGACTCCTTCCCCCCTTTCTGGAGATTGTTTTGGACATCATCCGGAAAAAAGACACACTTTATGTCCTTGGAGTATCTTTTACGCTAACAAGGATTGACAAAAAATGTTAGAAAAGTCTGCTACACAACGTGTATCTTCATTACGTAAATTGTATTGTTGTTTTTTCACATAGGCTTACTTTTAGAGCTCACTTACAGTATTACGAATGTATTCTGTATTATTAAGTAAAATTATACAAATATACTTGTCCTGTACAAGAGAAGCAGGCGAATCTGCTCGGGTGGGCGGGCAAAGTTGGCTAACATTGGGTCGCTAAAGCTAATTAGCTGGTGTGGTTAACTTTAACTGACTAGCAGTCTGGTTAGCAGCTTCCTTACCTTTCTAGAAGACATAGAGAAAAACGGTTGAAGTTAAGATAATCGTTGTAATACATGTGCGTACTTTCCCAGAGTACATGTTAGAAAACCCAATTCTTTAACCCATTTTGTAAAGTTTGCCGGTGTATGCTTCTCGGTGGATAGCCAAGAAGCTAACAAGAGGCGGAGATATACATAAAAAAAGAAAAACTTGTCGCGTTTACTGTTACCCAACAAGGGCGTGTTTCATTTATCACCAGCGTGGACCGGAGGCGGGATGGTTGTATATGCAAATATTACAAAATCACAGCAATGAAAATCAGCCAGGTTTTTCCAACTTCCATTCTTCTTGTTTTTTTTTTTTTTTTTTTTTTTGTTTGTTTTTTTTTTTAAATAAAAGTTAGTTGTCATTCTAATGCTTCGTTTAAATGTCTGCTTAAAACGTTTATCAGCGGTAAGGAGAGAAGTATTGACTACTGCGGTACAGTGAAAGTGAAGGTAGCAGCAGTTTAAAAGTAGGATTCACCAACTCCATTGTGTAGCTACAAAAAAAAAAAGAAAGAAAGAAGCAATTTAATAACACAATGCACATTAAGCTAATTATGCTTAACTCCAAGAATGAAAACACACCATAAGCATACACAATTATTTGGCTTAAAATGTACTGCAGCAAAGTGGACCAGAGGTGGATCTAGAAAATTTTACATGGGGTGGCAAAGGAGGGGCAAGAGGTCTAGACAGGGTGGCATTGGTTTTGTTTACATGGTGAACTTTTGATTTGACTAAACATTGAATCAGCATAAAATACATCATATAAAGACATCAGTTTATCTGATCAGACTCCATCAGAATTGATTTTCAATTTGATCATGAGTGATGGTTTTAACCTCTTCATGATCTGATCAACAGCATGTTGATCAGATGTTATATGCACTGCCTCTAGCACTACATGACAGCACCTGGGTCCAACTGGACTCAAAGCAGCCTGACTATCACTTAATTATGATGTCCCATCTTGTTTGAATTCATGCTTGTGTTGTTCTTACTCTCAAATGTAAGTCGCTTTGGATAAAAGCGTCTGCTAAATGACTGTAGAATAGAATGTCTACACTCATTCTGATGGTTTCTGTAATGTATGTGACAGTGGATGATACATTTTAGTTGGAAGCTCTGAAAGAGTTACATATTACTGAGCATCTCAACAGTCTCAAAACAGCAAGTTGTTCAAGTTTGTTGTCTTTTTTTTCCCTTCCAAATCATTTACACATTGTAAGTGTGACATTTAAAATGTTACAATTGTATTAAATCTTTCCATAATGTAAAATTACAACTGATCAGATCAATTTATCCAGCATCCATGTAAACAGCTGGAGTGTCTGATTAGATTTATTTCAGTCAGATAGAAGAAATATTTGTCCATAAACATAATTATTGATTGTCCACAGTGCAGTATGTGAAAATCCACTATAGGTAAATAGAATCAAAACAAGTTCCACAGAAACCCTTCACAAAAATTTACTCTATCGTTATCCTAAGAAAACGAAGACAATATTTAGGTTTACATTTAAAACTAAGTCCAGAAAAAGAACTTACAGTATATGACAGATATCCGCCATCTCTCTTAGGAGAGCTGAAGAAAAACAGTTAAGGTGCTGGGCAGCAAAACATCTCACAAACATCAAAATATAGAGCTTTTGCAATATTGAGGATGACTAGATTGTTCAGATGATCATTTTTGTTTCAGAAATCTAAAAAATATATATAGTGACAGAATTATGTAATAGTTTAATAGAGTTTCTCTATTATAAGATTTACATCATATTTAGTTTTTATCAGAATAACTTATCAAATAAATTGGCTACATTAGTAAAGCTTCACATATCTAACGTATAACACACCTGTAGGTTTTTACAATAACAAGTTATACGGTTGTGTAACAACTAATGTCTCTGAACTTGAATTTATACTTGAATTGCCCCCCTTGCCCCCCTGTAGATGCACCCCTGAAGAGGATCAGTTTTAAATTAGACTTGAATTGAACTTGCTCATGTTCTTTATCAAATGCTTTGAGATGACTTTTTATTTGAATTGAAAATATAGAAACTGAAATTAACTCAATTAAATACATATACTGGCTGTCCAAAAAAAAAAAAAAAAGTCACATTCTAAATATTTGCTGACCATCTTTTATGGTGTAAAATAGCTGTCAATTAGGATTTGTGTACACATTTGTGTACACATTTGTGTATATTCATCTCAAGTTGTGCATAAATAAAAAGTTGTAAATTCTTGTCTGTGGAAAATTGCACATAAAGCGTTTGTGTATTTAGTATGTGATGCTAAAATACAAAATGTAATTTATGATTACAGTTTCTTCATTATGAGTTATGAACCACAGCTGTGAAGCAACTGTCAAAAATATGTCACAGGGTCAGCGACATTTTTCATGGAGAATAAGATAAATCGATTCTACAAACTACTCATGTGTCTGATGTTTGTTCAGCTCAATGGCACCAAGACAGTGACTCCAGGAAAACAATTATGCTGGAATACAGAATGTGTTGCTGGTCAGCAGATTTATAAAGATGACAGGTAGTCAGTCACACTTTTGATTATCACCATTTCATTAGTCAGGAAGATGTGATTCCTCTCACATGCTTAGGCCTATGTGATATGTCTTATGTGACATGTAACAAAAAGTTTAGTTGATGTTTTTTTTTTCTTTTTGAAAAATCAAGATTATAAAAGTTTATGAACATTTGCCTCTTTTTCTATTAGTGTTGTGAGCATGCTCTAACTCACTATTAAACATAGCCCTGAGTTCTACTGTTGTTTTTCTTCCATTTGATTTCACCAAAAGTTAAGTGAGAGCTGATCACAATCGCTCAGGATTTTTTCCAACCATATTTCTTCCTTGAAGATGATGGTTACCTACTATCCTTTCAGTTTTTAATAATGCGTTGGACAGTTCCTAACCCAATTTTAGTGGTTTCTGCATCTCCTTAGATGTTTTTTCTGCTTGATGCATGCCAGTGATTTGACCCTTCTTAAACAGACTAACATCTTTTCTACAAACATGGGATGTCTTTCCACATGGTTGTTTAAGAAATGCGAAGCTACTCATTGCATCAGTTGGGGTTAAATAACATGTTGCCTGAAAGATAATCGTCCATTCAGTAATTGTCCAATAAGAGGCTCATACCTATTTGAATAGTTAAATCCAGGTGACATTTTTTTTTTTTTTTTTTGGCCAAGCAGTGTATATCACGGATCATTACAGCAGATAATTTAATCTTATAGCAACAGTGCCGTCAGAGCTTGGAGTTGCATGAAAAACCTCCCATGGACTCAAAATGTAATTTTATTACAGCAAATTCACCTAATCTCAACATTTTTTCGTATAGCTGGATAAACATACAAAAGCTCACTTAACATGTCTGTTTTTTTATTAAATATGTAAAAAGCAGGTCAAGTTATTCACAAATAAAATGCAAACATGCAACACGATTTTTTGGGGAATGCATAATGAGTGGGACAAGAAAAAGAACACCATTCATTAATTATTTGACAGTACGTGTTTACATTCCTTTTTCATTTACACAATAATATATAACTAAAGCATTGTGGTGCATTGCCCAGTTCAATATTAGTAAATGCAATATTAAGAATGGGTATACAATGTACTTACTGGAATATAGTGAGGCAATTGCTCAGTGAACTGACTCATCTCCCTAAGACCTGTGGTTTAAAACATAAAAAGCGCTTCAAGAAAAAAAAATTACAAAACTGAACAGACCACGAGCTCCAGCAGAAGATGAAAAATTAAAATGCTTCTTGTCATAAGACTAGACTAATCCACAATAATTATTCTTCCTTCCCTATGCTTTATGGCAAGTAAACCTCTACCACTAAACCAAGTAGTATGGTGCAAGTAGCACACTGATCAGTATACTGATTTTCTATAATCTTGTATTTGTGAAGACTGTTGTCAACTACTCGTAAGTTGCCATTTTACTACATTTCATTCAAAATTTGACTGTATTGTCCAAATTTATAAGGACATGTAGATTTCAGCACTATTCCTAAGGCTTAATAATAATAAATATGAAAAGGATCTGTGGACAGATTGTCCAATACAGAGTCAATGTCAGTGCAACATATGGAAGGAGGTTAAATAAGAGCTACTATGAGCCCTTTCAGGGCTTTTGCTTATTGCATTCTTGTGATTACAATTGATATGCAAAAATTGAAAAATAAAAATACAAAAAAAAGGACAAAAGCTTGAAGATTAACATTTAGTTCAGAGAGGTAACAGATACCTGTCTGAACTTCAGCATTTCACCACGTTTACTGTAGGATTTGAATTGACTTTCCAGCTACACAGTCCTTGGAAACTTCATGATGGTCTGAGCTCATCTGCTAGTGGGGGTCATCACCACAAACCTGCCACAGCAGTTCACCAAAAGTCACAAAAAACATCGAACAGTGAGCAGAGGGATAAAAAAAACAAAATAATAATAAAATAAAATAAAAGCCTGTGACGGTACTTCTACTCAGGAGGTTGCTTCATGTGCTCAGTCTTAGAGAGAGAAAAAAAATTATACCATGAGGAAAAAAATAAAGTCCTTTCAAAGTTCTCACAGATTAAAAAGAGGGGTGTAACTGCGGTGAAGGATGATGGCAGTCAGTATTCATCCTGTTCCTCCTGCTGATCATCTGGTGCCTCCTCCTGGGCTTGCTGGTCTACTTCTTGTCCGTCACCCTCCGCCAGTTCAGCTCGATCCTAAAAAGGAAAAGGAAAAAAAAAAAAAAAAAGGATTTTTTAACACGTACTATAGTGTGAGGCAAGCATGTGATTACACACACAAAGACAAAATTCTTATCTCCACCAACCACACAATGAATCTCACAAATTTCTCCACCAGCAACAATTCCAACAAGAATGTGGAGTCACAGGCTGACCTGTTCATCTGAGGCATAAAGAACCTCCATTAGCCGATCGACGAACGGGGCGTTTTCTTCACCCTGTTCCTGGCACAGCAGCTCCACTTCTCGCAGCTTGCTGAAGTAGTAGTCCCGTTCCTTTTCCACTCCTTCCAGTGCCAACTTTAATGTGTTTACCTGAAAAGAAGAGCCAAGACCCACCTGAAGCATCAAACATGCAAAGCGGTCTGAACTTTGGTCACCAGATAAGTCGCCACAAGATCAGCTGGACAACAGGCGGAGAAGAAGAACAGCTCGGATAAACTGACAGAAGAGCAAGACAAAGTCATGCTTGACCAATAAGTTGACTGTACTTTATAGACTAGAGCAGGGGTGGCACACGTCGGTCCTCAAGAGCCACAATCCTGCATGTTTTCCATGCATTCCTGCACCAACACACCTGCAGGGATGCATGTAAAACCTGCAGGATTGTGGCTCTCGAGGACCGACGTCGGCCACCCCTGAACTAGAGATTATTTGGGGGAAAAAAACTGCCCAGACCATCTATTTATCTGTTTATTCTGTCGTTAAACTACCCCTAATTGCTGCTCAACAAAGGTTAAAATCATTATAAAATGTAACTGCTTGTTGGCCATGTTTTCTGGCTGGTGATCTTGCTGCATGAACAAACTCTGGCTAACTTTGTCCTTGGCTTCGATTTTATGTGTTCTGCTCTAATTTGATGCAGCCAGAAATACAGGCTGACAATACTTAATCATGTTGGATCTCAGAGTGGAAGAACTGCATTAGATCCACTTAATGATGTGCATTCTACAATCCAACCAGTCGTGTAGTATACCGTAAGCTTGTTTTTTTTTTTTTTGGCTATTTACAATTTTAACACAATTACAAACCCCAAAGGAAATTTGTGACAAAAGTAGTTTTATTATGAATCTTGCTGTACTGATTGTCTTATGCTTTACATGAGTCCCGCTGAATGTAAACACACAGGAGGGATTTGATTCCCAACAGAAATCCCAATAGGATTTGGATGTCTGTCCTAGGTTTTTGAGAACTTCGATTCTGTATAATTTGGGTCACACTACGTGCTCCCAGAGTTTCACCTAAGCACCTTCAGATTTTTGTGATTGTGAAACTTCTTCATGTCATTTAAAAGTGTCAAGAGGGTCGCTTTTGGACCGGTGTTTTTGGTGATGGCATTCCTGAAGCTCTCACAGCTTTCTTGTCGTCACTATTGTGAAAGAGAAACCGGAAACAACTACTCTGATGCAGTGAAACCAGCTTGGTTAATTCATGTCACATGAGCACTGATAATCAAGCAGTGGTTACTTTCTTTTATTCTGAGCAAGAAAATTATGTTGAATTTTTACTTAATATAAGCTCTTTTTGTTTTCTTTTATGCATTTATTTCTTAGTATATTTTCAATTTTGTAGTATGATCATTTGATAGAGATCGGAAAACACATCATTGGTCTTGCCAATTAAGTGAGTTTGCAGTGAACTGTTTTAGACCAGCTCCCTTTGTATGTGGAACAGATACTCCATCTCCTGTGCACTCACAACCAGCTATATAAGCTAAATCCATAAAATAGAGGGAAGAGGAAATCATGGACTCACAAAAGGCAATTAATGTATTAAGTATTTTTTAAGCATACCTGCTCAGTAAGATCTGTAACTTGTGCTTCCAGTTCTTTCTCTCCTTTGGCAGGAGTTGACATGGGGATCTTTTTGGCTGACGAGGGTCTTGCTGTTGGCGTTGAAGACTTGGGAGTAACAGAGCTTGACCTTGATGCTCCTGCAACACATGAAAGGTTTATTTTATTTAAATAAGTCAAATTACATTTACATAAAGTTTCAGGATTTGATATAAACATGAATGTTAACACTCTGTTTGGACACTTACAATAAAGTTAAAAACATGTCAAAAGAAATCACAAAAATCTGGATGTTTATTGGCAAACTTCATTGTCTGTTGAAGCTTACCTGCAGTTGGGGAGCTGGCTGCATGGTGAGACTTTTTTGGCAGGTTGAAGATTTGCTCACCAGGGTCAGGTGGAGGAATGGCATCCTGACCCTGTCTGGCTTCAACAGGATCATACTCTTTACCATCATAATTGGCATCAAAGAATTTCTTAAACCACTGAATGAAATCAAGATTGTCCTGAAATCTGCCTTTAACCAGTTTCTCCACAGGAATAATCTGAACAAAAAAAGAATAGAAATAAATAAGCCACAACAAGCAAACATCAGTTCAGATTAAAGTTACATTAAGGAGACCCACCTTGTCCACATTCATCCTTTTGAAAGATGCCTGCAACAATTTGAAATTGTGTATGTACTCGTGCTCCAATTTAGCTTGAAACTTGACCTTTTTGAGACTGATGCAGCCAGGAAAGAGCAGATCCATGAACTGGCAGTAGGCAGCTCCTGATGAAATGAAGTGATGCATCATAAGTAACTGAGTCTGGCTACAGTCTAAAATTTATCATACCTGCTTTAAAAATGACAAAAAAAGGAGCTTTTTTTCACATCTGCATCACTCATCAACTTTCCAAGAAATATGTTTATAGACATTCTTTGCATGGCTAAAATGAAGGGATACCAAGTTACACATTAAACCGTTTTCAAAAGAGGACAACGGCTCAATCTAAGACAAATCCCATTGAAACCTAACAAGAGAGTACTTAAGAAGTGATTAAACAATTAGCATGCATGTTAAGAAAAGGAAGGCTGTGCATGTGTGTGTGCTTGTGTAGGCAAGGAGTGATTGAAATTGGATTACTTGGTTGCAGAAGGAGAACACGGCAGGCTAGGGGTTTATTTATAGACAACGCTCTGCCATGGAGAGGTGAGCATGTTTCCACAGGTTGCTATAACTGCCAGCTTACAAAGAAAATTATCTGCAATGCTTTACAGGCAGAAATATCATATCTAAGGCATGCTTCCCATTTCAAACAGATGCAGAAGAGGAGCAAGAGATGAGAGAGATGAGAGCAATGTTTTTTCTTCTTTTTTCTTAAAGGGGTCAATCTGTTCTCACCTGAGGAGAGCTGCTCCACTTTTGTATAGTTTAGACAGAGAATATCGTTAACCCAGGCAGTTATGTCATGCCTGCTCATAGTCTCCTGGGTTATTGAGGTAGAATATACGTTGACCGCCATCCCCCAACTGCAATAGAAAAATGACAGCAATCAATAACAAAAACAATGCAGCTATAGCAAATGTCCTATGTCCTACGGTTTGAATGTTAAACGCTGTATCCATTCAAAGTTATCATTATTAACGATGTCGCGACAGATTTGCAAAGAAGTCCATGTGCTAAAATAAAAAGCCATCCTTGCTGTAGGGAAGCAGGACTGACCACAGTGACCAGGTTACTCATTCAAACAGGATCAAAGTTCTTGTTTTAAATCTAAGAATTAGGCATCTATTCAAGCTAATATTTCACAGAATGACCATCACTACTAAATGATTATTATAAAAATAATCTTTATTAACCTAGTCAGATCTAAATACACCCACAACACAAAACGATGGCCTAATGGTAAAAACATAAACCAGACTACAAACCAAGTGTTACAAGTTCATCCTATTTAAAGGAATACCTCAAAGTATCTCAACATACACATTTGTTAGCAGTTGTCATATTTAAAGATCTTTATATCCGTTAGTGAAAGACCTAAACAAACAGAATTGATCCATTTTGCCTCTGAGGAAAACATATTTCAAAACCTTGTTTGGAGCTTGTTTTATTTAGCTTTTCTCATTTGGTAAATAGAAACAGTTGATATTAGGGCTGGTCAATATATTGAGATTTTCAAATATATTGAGACTTAATCAGACGCAATATAGAAGAAGGGAATATCGTTTATATCAAGATAGCTTGTTTTGAGTATGAAACATCTTTTCTTTTGTATTTTGTACAGCTGTATTTTTGTTATGGTCATTGAAAAGTATTTTTCATTCATTTTGTTTTAGGAGTATTTTATTTAATGTAAAGCTACTTTAATTTCAGTCAACTGTTTTAATGCACATGTGCTGCCGATCCTTAATAAAAGTGTATTTAGCATCGAAGGCAGTAAATCAGAGCTGTCTCTTTGGTTACTTGACAAAAAAAATATATTGATTTATATCGTACTTCAGGTAAAAAATATTGAGATATAAGATTTGGTTTATATCGCCCAGCCCTCGTTGATATGCTAGTTTAGAAAAAAAGCACCTTTCTCAAATGGTTGCAAATTGGTGGAATTTGGGGCTTCACCCCCCCATAAAATGTGCAAACAATATATTAAGAAACTCAAACTTTGCTCCGTAAGCCACAGATTAGGTAGTTACACAAAATGTCCACATAATACCTAACAAAAGCTTCCAGTTTAACAAGTCATCTTAGAAACTAGAGAAAGGGCTGTGTTTAAAGTGTGTCCAACACATTTTCTAAGAGAACCGAAACAACAAACAGGTGACAAATGAAAACAGTCCCTGGACCTCTGATGAAGCGGTGGAATACCACTTTTCCAAAAAAAAAAAAAAAGCATTATTCTAAGGTTTGGTCCAAAATCTTCACAGGCATTCAGCTGAGCTGAGATATGAGTATAAAGGCCACAGCATTGTCAAGTTGACAAACAAGAACAATTTAGCAGTGGTTTACAGTCTGATGTCAAATAAATAAATGCCTTAACAAAAAATACTGGTCTAAAGGTTTTTCCTTTAAATTGTCACATATCATCTTGCTTTGGCTTTCTCTTAGCATGTGTGTCTTCTTTTTAACTAGATAGACAGGAAATTATGTGTTTATGGAAAGAAGTTCTTTACCATCCAATCTGCAACTGTTCAAACATTACAGGTACAGCATAATAATGTGCAATATATATATATATATATATATATTTGCAAACAAATCATTTCAGGCATCAGCAGGGCAGCTGCATTAACACATCCCTCTGGTTGTTTTACAGATGTACATAAAATGATATTAAATCAAGCCTATAATGATCATCAACGTCCACTAGCCGACACCTGGGTATGAGGAATAACAGTCTTCCGGTGTTTAAATTAGGGGTTTACAGCTCTGCAGCAGCGAAGCCTTGACTGACTGATCCTCTGGGAAGGAAGGAAACTGGGCCAACCCATCTCATGTCAACAAAGCGGATGTATGTGGTGCTGTTAGCATGCTTTGTTAGCCTGGCAGAGGTAGCCAGCCAGCACCCGGGCTAGGTTGATACCTGAATTCAGCCGGGGGAAATTAGGCTTGTGCAGCAGGTCGTATGTGTTTCACACACTCAAGCATTGCTAAGCGCCCTTTAATGTTCACAGAGGGGACTGTTCAGTATCTGCAGAGTGTCATGTCACGATATGGGAATGTTCTAGTAGCAGCAGCCGCTGTTTCTGTATTCCTGTCATTTGACAAGCTGGTCAGTATCGACCCACCCCCCAAAAATGTCCCTGTGCAACTGCGCATTCATACATTTAATATTTTACCGCTCCCAGCAGAAATCTGGAGTCTTATATAGCATGTTATGATTTTAAGCTAACTTGAGGGCGATTTACGCCATAGTGTCGGATTCGCTGAGCTAACATGACATGACACTGGGAGACAGCAGGGAAAAAATAGCGGATCGCTGCAAAGCAAGAGACGTCGAGGAGGAGAAGGCCAAACTGTATGTTTCTTTTTGCAGCAGTGTGTGTCTTATGATCCTTTTTCCTCTAGTATATCAAATGCGGCATTACACTAGTTTACCTGTAGGCGCGCTCTCCCCGCACTGTATTTTTCCTGTAAGGAATGATGTTGGTTCCGTTGTCCGGGACGATGTCGTTGTTATTCTCTCCATTTGGGGAAAGGGCTTGGGTGGGACCGGGCATTTGGGTCTCTAAAATGTAGAACAGATACTCTGTTCTCTGTCTGACCGGGAAAAAAAGACAGCAGGTACGATGCAAATGGTAACAAACTGCTGCACCTTCGGGGCTCTTTGCTTCTGTCTGCTTATTCCTCACAAATCTCTACCCTGATGACGTCGCTGCACCCTGTGCCACGTGACTGATGGGGTTGGCTAGCTATGGTGGGCTATTTCAGTGAACCAATTTACATTGATCCTTTGACTTGAACGCTACATAAAAAAGCATAATCACAGTTGAAATCAGTGCTAGATCAATGTCTAATTGAAATACTGATCGACTTTGGGATTAAAAGGGATATCCGAATGTTCAGAGACCAAATCAGAAAAAAAGATAAGAAGAGATTTTAATAAAAATGCAATCAACCCAGTCTTAATCCTAACATCTTTGTGTGATAATCATTTAGTTTTAACTTGTATTGGTCGCAAAAAAATAAATAAAAATAAAATAAATAAATAAATAAAATAAAATAAAAAAAAATAAAAACATGATAGTGGTGTGCTGATGGAAACCAAGACCTGAAATGGTGTATCAGAGAATACAGTTGATTACTAACCATATGAAACAATAAAGCAAAATAAGCCTGAGTCTTTCTGCTTATAATTTAGTTTTCACCGGTGAAACATAGCTTGGTCAAGTTGAGATCAGGCGATTGACTAAGCTGTTGCATAGTATTCTACTTCTCTGCCTTCTGATACTTCTCTGTGGCTTTCCAAGTATGTTTTAAATTGGTGCTTCCCAACCTGTTTGAGTTACAACCCCTCAGAAAAATCTAGCTGCTGCTCACAAAACCTCTCCCTCATCGAAGAATCATACATGCAAACCTCGACGTTCACAAACTGCTTATTAAAATTTATTCAACACAAACTATATCACTGCTACAGGTGATACAATGAATAAACCACTATTCAATCTGAAATGTGAAAAGATTTTATATTATTCAATTTTTCTCCACAACCATCAGAAATTTCCCAGGTTGAGAATCACTGACAGTCTTTCTCATGAAACTATTCAGTCAGTTTTGCTCTATTTGGAATAATTTGAGAATAGTATGGCCGTAATTAAGTTATCCAGTGTTTCTATGCTCCATTACATAATCAATAAACACTACAGACCAAGTGCTATTAGAAGTCATGCATGCCAATATGATTGCAAGAGCTCCGTGTATTAAAGGGGAATGCTGTATGATTTGGATCATAAGGTTTGAAACCTTCTCTACACTTAATTCTTCTCATTATTCAGGTAAAGGATCATTTTTCTTTTGTCCAAACAAGTTTCATAACTTTTCCTGATTTTTTTTAAGTAAATTCAAATCAGGTCTCATTATTCTTGAGACTTATAAATGGTTTAAGCCTTTGATTAACCCTGTATCTATGCACTCTATGTCTGGTATTCTCTTTATACCAGACTGGGATGATCACATGGCTGCATCCTGGAGAGTGTTTGTCTACAAAGGATCAACTACAGTCTTTATTAGCCATAATTTTTTTCCCCCTCATCTCACAGTGAATCAAACTGGAATTTTGGGATTTGTAATCTTGTGTCTCTGATGGAATTTAGCTGTTTTTTGGACTAAGGGTCACCTACTTAATTTATTTAAGAGCTCGTTTGACTACATGTGGTGGGTTCACAGCAACACTTTTCTATTTGAATTCATTCCACATATTTACTTACTTAGAGAAAAAAAAAAACAGACCCCAAGTTTGTCTATAAAACAGCCTTTAAACCTGTTCTTCTGCATGTGAGCGCTTAAGAAAATTATTTTTACAGATATGTAATAAATGAACTGGTTTTCCAATTTAGATGTGAAATACCTCAAATACAGACTAAGAATCTTTACTTTAGCCTGCATTCAGAAAACATCTCTAAGTTTTTAATTACAAGTAAAATAACAAATATCACTATTGAAATACCCCCAGATCTAAATGTGCTGCAAGTATTCACATTTAAGAGAGGGAAAACAGCTATTGTTTGGGGATTTTTAACCTAAAACTTTATAATCAACCAAATCATTCAGCCATAATGTGAAAATAAATAATAAAACATAAGCTATGTTTAACATTATAATATCAATGTATCCAAGATCACTGGATACATGGCTTCAAAAATTGAATGACACATCTTATGTAGTAACACTGCTTTGGTCAGTGCTGAGCAACTGCCAACTGGGACGTAGGAATGCTTTCATAATAATTAAAGGTAAACTTTATCAATGGGAAGTTGTTTGGTATACTTAATTTTCACAAAAATTAAATTCAGAAACTCGTCAATGTGTATAAATGACATTAAGATAAATAAAACATTTCTTTCTGCCAAACATTATATGGTTAGTAATCAAAAATGGGAAGCTACTATATATGGACCGGTATGTCTACGGTATTTATCAGGCATGATGGAGAACGCTTCTCAAAATGACAAGAAAAAACAAAACGTTCTACAACAGCTTTGTACTATACCACAATACAGCACGGCTATGATGTTTTTTATGCAGGAATTTTATACAGGAAGCATATCCAGTCATTCTTACTGCTTCCAACATTACTCATGCGGCTTGAGTGTAAAGGCATGACCATTGTACTGCTTGCTTTGACTGCCTTGACTTCTTTCTTGCTATTTTCTTTGTTTTGTTGCTTCATCAGCTAAAACCCACAATAGATCCCGGGATCGATACACCACTACAAATCTCAAGGTCAATTCATAAATTTATCCTGTAACATCAAAACTTTTTCACCAATCTCTTTGTTTCTTAGTTTAGTGGGTCAAAATACTAGCCGTGGTAAGCTCAACAATTAACAAGCATTTTGTTCAAAATTTGTATTTTTTTTTTTACCCACTCCAAACCTTACCAGAGTGGACCTGAAGCACCTTTAGAAATTTTTAAAAGGACATGTCGAATTAAAGTCAACTCTATAGTGTACACTGACATTATAAAGTCATTTGCTTTTGTTACATCTTTATAAATTAGTTCAAAGGTGCATAATTTAGCAAAAACAGCAGTCCTTGCTCATACTTAAAACGCTACTGCCCCCACCAGGCCAGAGTTGAGGCAACCAGAACAAACCTCAGTCTATACTGTTTTGAATCTATACTGTTTTGAATCTATAACCTTTTGAATCTAATCTCATGTGAAGATAAGTAAAAATATGAAAACAGAAAACTTAAACCTTTCTTTGTCGTCATTTTTAATTTAAGTCTACTTCAAAATTCATACTGAAGCCTGAATCTTGTCACTTTTAAATTGCTTTGGATAGCATCTGCCAATTTAGAAAATGTACATTTTTTCCCTCTCATTGCTGATTATTCTGCAGTATTTTTATTTCACATTCATACATGTCTGTTCTTCCAGAAAAATTCTCACATTTAAGTTACATACCCCAAATTTCCAGTGTCAGATAGCATATGACATCAAAGCCAAACTGCACCCTCAGCTTTGAATGTGATAGTTAACTGAAGCTACTTCTTTCTTTCTTTTTCTCTTTCTTTCTTTCTTTCTTTCTTTCTTTCTTTCTTTCTTTCTTTCTAATAACAGAAATAAATCAAGGCAGTGCACAAGGTATGCAATATTCATCTTTAGCTTTGAGAGATTGTTTGGAAATTTCTGATGGAACAAATAATTATAGTAAACCCATTTAATCTACTGGGTCAAATGTCATCTTTACAAAAATTCCTGCAGTGCCAAACACAAAGCAGAACCAAGAACTGATCGCATCAAATAACCAAACACTACAAATGTCTCCACTGAGAACCAGAAGCCATGCTATTTTACTAAAAAAGTAATGTTTAAGGCCCTTTCAGACTGGTAAGTGACAGGTGCAGTCACAACATGAGTGCAGAGATCTGCTTTGCTACTGGCAGCACAAAGCAAATGCCCAACATGGACAGAGGTCATGATGGCAGGAAAACTGGTAACTCTGTGATTGTTCATCTGGGTAGCAACTGCTTCTCTTCATACTGTGCCACAGCTAGGTGGAAAGCAATGTTATCACCAGGCTGCCACTGGAACGAATTTAACACTTCCCAATCTGAGGAGCCTGAAGTGTCATCACAGAGGTGCAGCATGCATATCCTTAAAAAACAAAAACAAATTCAAGCCTGATGATTAAATAAATTAATATAAAAAGAAGAGTGACATGCGTCCTCTTAGCTTATTAATGGTTACATTGACTGTTATGGTCCTCCTCGCAGCATTGGACAAAAAAGAAAAAGTAAAATAAAGAAAGACATAACTACAGTTACATTACAACCACTGTGCAAAAGCTTTAAAGGCTCTTTACGATAATTTTAAAAAGGAAATCTGAAAAATGTGAGAAGAAGCTTGGTGTCAGTCATTATGGTAACTTGTCTTATCTAAAAGGACATTGCAACACTGTTACACTATGCTGTTGACAGCCTGTTGTGTCAGGCTAAAATGTAATTAAAGTCCAAGGGGCAAACAAATAATTTAATATGATGACTTATTATAAGTAAAAACACACAACCTCTTAAAACTTAAGTTATCAAGAATGTGCACAAATATTTTAGGCAAGGCAATATTCTTCTAAATGCAGAACTTATCCTGAGGGTAACACAAAAATTGAAAAGGTACACGAGGCTAAATGTGTAAATTTGAGAAATACTGGAAGTAGAAACCTTGTGTAATGCTAAGATGTATCAAATCATAATTAGACTCACTAATTTTGCAATTAATTACAAAAATACGATTTACAAATCACTTTAGCATCACATGTATTGCTACATGTCATTAAATGCTTTCACTAAAGTGGACTATTGTCCCAACGCACACCAAGCTGACAGCTGCAATGCTGTGCATTTCTGTTCATGAGTGTGGTAACATATGTTACTGTACAGCTAAAGGATAGTGCTGTACTTTAATGATTAAGGCTGTATGGTAGCCTGCAATGAATCATTAGACTGTTGTGCATAAGCTCATTTTACATATCCGCATGCTTTCTCCTGCAGTGTTGATGGGTGAAGGGATGCAGCTCCACCCTGCACATTAAAATTAATAACAAGGAAGTCTCATTTATCCAAATTGGAAAGCTTGTGCAGGTAATCGATCCCATTGGGACTCAATGTGCAAAATATTAATGCCAAAATTAAGTAATGACAGAAAGGAGCAGTGACCTGTTAAGCTAATGCGGTGGAAACAGCATGTATGGGGACAAAAGTTTCCAATTGCCATTTTGCCATGTCAGTTCTACGTCTAAAACAAAGAACAGCTTATTAAGGGTCCCCTCCTATTTTCGTATCGGTTCAATTGGTGCACACCACAGCTCTGACAAACGTTTAGCCGTCGTTTTCAATGAGAAAAAGCACGAGATACTATTGCAAATTAACACGATTTTAAAGCAAATATGTAACGGACCTGCTAGCTAAAAAGAGTCTCGCAAAAGAAGCTAACTCCGCTTCGTGTTAGAAACAGTGATTGGACAAAAAGCCATTGCACAATAAAACAATGCAAGATTAATATTTTTTTATCATAGCAGTGGCTAGTTAGAAAAATAGTGGTACATTTTGTTCAGCTACCCGCCAAGTCACCGTATGCTAATTTTGCCTTAACATTCTGTCAGTGACAGTCAACATATGCCCTGACTCTGGGCAACATCACTATACGAACCTGCAACCGCGTTACCACGCTCTTGTTTCTGCACTTACTTTATCGTTAGGCGAGTTTCAAATAAGATATTAGATTCTAAATTCTCACCAAAACTAATCTTACTTACCAGTGAACTCTGATCCTCAGGTTACAAGGTGTTAAAAAAGCTGTTTTCCGGCTGAGTCACCCCACCCTCAAACGCCCATTCTCGTAAGACGATGAACTGCGACCTGACACCTGATTGGACAATCTCTCATCGGTGTTGCAGCTAATTGGTTCCGTCGTCACATGTGTGACGGAATTATCCTATCGTGTCTTGATGCGTTGATCATTCACATTATCACACAGATTTGCGCTGAGGCTCCATGTCACTTTAGCTCCAGAAAAATAAACAAACAAACAAATAAGAAAATGAACCTAAGGTTTGACAAACGCTAAAGCCATTTGAAATGACACAAATAGAATTTACAAAATAAAAATGAAGTTATTATTCAATCAAGCAAAATCTACTCATAAGGCTTTTTCCAGCTTCTCATTTTTTTCAAATATAGTAATATTTTGTTAAGCTGTTGCTCTGAACGTTTATTGGATAATATTAACAACAACAACAACAACAACAACAACAACAATAATAATAATAATAAGGATTAAAAAAAAGGATAACATTGCTGTTTTCTTCAACTTTATTATGTGTGATTATAACCTTGAGTTTCATTTACTGTAATTTCAGTTTTTTGGAAGAATTAGAAAAAAATGTTTGGTTTTTATGTTCAGTCACTGCTACAGTTACACTCCAAGTCAAGTGAGCAGTGACTCACTTGATAATGGACATACTTAGCAAAATTCATCACTGTTTTAGCTGCTCAACAATTATTTGGATAAAGTTTAAAAAATACAGACCATATTCTAAAAAAAAGTAGCCATTTTAATGCAGGCTTGTGATGGATGTTGTGAATGTAGGTTTAAGAAAACACTGTTTAAATGGACTGCATTAAAGCCTTTAAAATGCCTTAATTCCAACAACTGATGCTTTCATTATTGTCTAAGTTTAAAAAAAAATCTCCTTAGTATGCACATGGCTATGAGGTTCAGTGTCGGATGGCTGCTTTTATGTTACCACAGCTTGAGGATCTTGGTGATGAATTATAGACACTAGGTTGAGGGCAGTCAACAGTGCATTTATGACAGATAATAAATGTGCACTGCCAGATCGAGACAATTGAAGTGTGCTGTTATGGAATAGAAAAAGAAAGAGAATGAAGTTCATAGACAAAAATTGCGATATTGTGTCAACACTTTATTATGCATCACCACCATGCAAAATCACTACTTTGAAAAAAAAAAAAGAAAAAAAAAAACCCAGAAATCAAACTAGATATATTTCACATATTTATGATTTAGATTGGCTTGCCACTTACCAAAATAACTGGGTAAAATTTTGTTCACACCCACACAAAGCATCAAGAATATGCATGTGATGGTGTGCAAATGACAAAGATTTGTGTAAAACTGAAACCATCCTAAATGATCTATGACTGAACCTTAATTCATACACCATTGACAGTAAACAGTTTCTTCAATGCCCTTGCCAGTGTAAACCTTTGAATCTGACATTGTGGATGTCTCTGTGTTGCTTTTTTACCCATTAATTTCAACCCCCCCTCCAGACAATAGAACTAGTCATTTATATCTAAAACTTTCTAAACACATTTGCTCTCCAAGCATCATTTTCAAAGAATTTAACCTGGCTGAAGACACCCAGCATTGTTGCAGGTGTGTTTTGCTGTAAGCTACATGCTGCATTGACAGGTAGAATGAACTGCAATAAGAGGTCATCCAGTCAGCTAAGGCAGTGTGCATTATTATTACTAACATATACATTTAAATAAAAGCAATTAATTGGCCTGTTCTCAAAAAAACAAACAATAACAAAAAAAAACTTCACAGAACAAAAAGCAGATCAAAAATAAAAAAAAAGCAACTTAACATCAGCAGTAAGAAATATATGAAAAATATATGAAATAATGCTAAATTTGTTTACGTATCCTGGCCAGAGTAACATGTACAAAACCTTTTAAATGTTCTCATTTTATAGCATCAGCATTACTGTAACACCAGGTTTATCATGATAAATTACATGACGATAAACACTTAAATCCTTATTCACTTTGTTCACAACCTCAAGACTTTGAAAGAAGAGGGTCCACCCCCTGTGCTAACAGTGTATATGCTAGACAACTCATATAAAAAGAATAAAAATGAAGAAATAATTACCCCAAATTATGTGTTTTGTATGGCACCTGTGGTATAATAGACAGCTCAGTAATTAATCTCTTTACACCAGCTCACAGTATTACCTTTAATATGTGCTTGGTTAAAAAATATATCTTTACATAAATGTATTCTATGGTTGGATTTAGCGAAAATCAAATTCTCCACGTCTTCAGTGCAGTTTACTGTAGCCTTTTCCAGTGTCTTCTACTATTGTTGCTTTTCATGTAGTTTACCTGGAAAAAATATAAATTGTGTTACAAATATCAGGTAATAATAATATATATATATATATATGAAAACACATAATTGTTTTGATAAACCCATTTTTATTTAAATTTTTGGAGAATCCCAGTGATAACTTTTAATATGAAATAAAAGATACTTTATTTATCCCAAAGGGGAATTTCAAAATGTTATATGTAAATATCATACATAAACTGAATAACAGTTTTAAATGGCTGTGGGCTTGTGATGAGCACACACTTGCTGCAGTAGTTACAACAAAGTATAAGATGATAAATGGTAAGTTGGTGTTGTATTACATGTCATTAGAAAGCCCAAGTAATTGATTAATTAGATAAATATATCAAAATGAGATTGTGGATCCAGTGGCGATCCTACATCTCCACAATCTTAGACCTAACTCCATCCTCCAGGATAACAACACTCCCCTACAGAGCCAGCATCATCACAGAGTACCTTTCAGAATCTGGCAGTGGAGAGGATGGAATGACCTGCTGTGAGACCAGATTTCAACCCAAATGAACACTTGTGGGATCAGCTAGAGCACGCTGTATGTGCCAGAGTGACCAACACAACCATGCTGGTTGACCTTCAATAGCTCTCGGCTGAGGGATGGGATGCCATCCTACAGCAAAATGTGACCATGCTGGTGACCAGCATGAGGTGCAGGTGCCAATCTATTGTAGTTACGTATTGCTCTTCCACACGGTACTGAGGTCCCTGACAGTGTAAAATGAATAAAGTGTAACAATGCTCAAATTGTGTTGGTTGTTCCTTAATATTGTGGGAGACTGCAATAATCCAATTCACCAAGAAACTAAAAATAAGAGTGAATACCAACAAAGGAATATTGCAGGGGATTTTGGCACATTTTTCAGGCTGTATTACTCACTCCACAGAAGAATGATCCTTACAAGTTATACCACATTGTAAAGGTGACTAACCAGACTTTTAAACAATGTATAATACAATACAGATTGGTATTATTAAAGAGAAGAAATTCTATAATGCTTATCAAACTAGCACACACAGACACACAATATGTCATTACTATGAATGATGAATAGCATAGAAGTTGACAAAAACCAGTTACATCAACAAGTGACAGCTGCTGTGAACTTACCAGTCACGTGGACATCCACAGTCACTGCTGCAGGGTCACCTGTACAATAGCATGAAAACCAAAGCAAAAATACAGCAGTTAGAACACAAGTTATTTCATTGTTCACAGAACAATTAATACCAACCGTATCCTTCTATTGTGGTTTTAGAAAGTTGTAACTCACCATACAAGTTTTGTCTGTCTCCTGCCTGTGCTTCACCAGCTCCTCAAGCTTGAGTTCATCCTCTAGCTGCTTCTCCAGGTTGTTCTCAAAGCCTTCCTCCTCTGAAGCACTAGCAGGCCTGATACAAAACAAACAGTTTAAAAAAATTCAAGCATCAAACAGTCTCTTTGAGTTGCTAAAAGCAGCTTTACACTTCCAACACTAAGCTGCTCCTTGTGAATTAATGCATCAATAGTACCTATGTTATAATGTATCCAACATCTGTAATAATGTATGAGTCACAGGGAGCATTTTTTACATTGATTGCAATATGTCTTCTGCCAGCATACATATCTGATGAGTACCTTGCTTTATAAGTGAAGAAATTATCTGAAGAGGTTGTGGCAAATAGGTCACAACGTCCAAAGTCTGCGTCCACAAGGCTGTCAGTCTCGCTTCCACCCTCTGTGGAAAAAGACAATGTCAAAACAGTTTGGACTGATGCATGAGCAATGTGTACAAAGTGTATTTATGAAGAGAAAATGTGTGATAAGAACATGGAAACCTCATATTTTTGAGACTATGTGTATCCCCATTGTTAGAGCAATTAACAGCAATTGACAAAGAAAGTGGTGAAGAGGAAATGTAAAGAAAGATAAAAAAAAATGGTATGGTATGATAGCGATTATTATTTAGTTATTTTTATATATTGTTTCCTATAAAAATTTTATTTAATTAGTGGTGTTGTTCATTGCCTTGTCAGTTTAGATTTGTATAATATAATTTAGATGTGTGGGTTTTTATATGCAAATGGTTTAGAAGGGAAGTAGTCACATGTATATATAGCAAAAATGAAGAAATTTAAAAATACTTTATTAATCCCAAGAGGAAATTGTAAAATGGTAAGTAGAAGTCAGGATTGTACCACAATAATCAAAGTTTATAAAAGAGATCTATGCAGCTCAACTTGGTCTGATATAAAGAATACATATGTACTTTTCTGCCTTGTGTGTCCTCGCAGGTTTAATCACAAATTTACTCAAAGCTTTATGCAATTGGCCCCTAATATTTAGAAATTCAGTCAGAATTTTTACCTGAATTGAGTTCTTTAACCAGCGATGACATAGTGTTGGTGATGGAGTCAGCAGCAATGAGTAGGTCATTTCTCAAATTTCTCCTTGGACCTTGACAAACACATAAACAATAAATAAATAAATATGAATAAAATCAAAACATATGAAGATAAATAAATTAAAAAATTATTATAAACAGCTTCCAGCAAGCAAAAAAAAAGTGCCACAGTATTACCCTGAGCGAAGGCCTCCTGAACGTCCCCTCCCACACCCATCAATGAGTCCTGAGGTGTGTGAGTCGGAGTGGTGCCAGCAGAGTCCGAGTGGATCGGTGTTGGGATCGGCCGGCCAATGGTGTGGCTGGGGGAAGATCGTGGAGAGCCGGGACCCTGAGTCTGAAGAACAAGCAGGCCCTTTTAATGTTAACTGTGTCGCTGTGCAGAGACAAGAATGTGGTTTAATGGCAAAACTGCAAGATGAAAATTTGTATTTATGCAAACACCAAAAACATTGCAACAAACGTGTCACTATTTTTATTAGTCTTATGGATTACGGTTTACATACAAGCTGATTTGAGTTTTGTGAGATAAAAATAATTTAGCAATTTACAGATACACCACATGCTATTAAAGTGCATTTCCCTCCAGAGAATAAAAGCAGTTTTTGCAGACATGCATCCAGGTCCCAATTTTCACACTTACAGCTTGTTTCTGTTCTTCTTTCAGCTGAAAAACAATATTTTACAGCTCATAAAATAACAACCACATTTTAAAGATAATCCAATCAGTATTCCCACAAAGACGAGGCAAGCATGTGGCTTCCTCATGCAAGTTTAATGGATTAGCATTGATCCTTTTTAAGCTAATTAGATTGATATCCTCGCCACTTAAGCTAGTACGGTGAGCTGTTTACATGGGCTTTGAGGAACTCACACCCCCTTGTTGGAGGAAAAGCATTGCAGATATTCAGGCCAAATGTTATCCTTACTAAAAGGTGTAAGACATGTCTCAATATGCTGCTCTCACATATTTTTATATCACGCTTTGAACTCCTGTATAGCAATATGAACATTGCATAACAGCCAATTAGTGATATTCAGTTAATAATAGGCAAGAATTGATTTTTGTCATAATTGTTGTTGTTAAAGAAAATGCAAAAAAAAAAAAAAAAAAAAAAAAAATAGCAGAACTGGTGCTTGTTGCAGCTTTAAAATCGATAGAGTATAACAGAATGAACACAAAACAACCACAAAATAACGACTTGTGTTCTGATACAAAAAAGATATATTACAATAACAGAGATGGCTGCAAACACTAGAGTGAAACTAACCAACAGACCATTGTTATAAAATGAAAACACATGCAGGCCATTAATTTCTTGTCTGTCACAATAAATAAGTGACTGTATCTGTGAAAATAAAAAGCATGCCATTTGATGGGGATTTTGCATAATTGCTCTTGTTTCAGCATTGCAAAGTGTAGTGTTTGCTTTGTTGCACAGCTGGGAAAACTTGTAGTACAAGTAAAATCTATTATCTGGCCATACTGCTCAATACCTGCACTGAATATATTCATAAAAAAAAACCTAAGCTATACTGCACATGCCCATATGCAAACATCCAAACTGCAGTAGAACGGATTCTATTCTTGCACCATCTTGAAACAAAAATGAAGATGTAATTGCTCCAAACAGGAAACAAAATGTTTGTTCCTTTAGCGATCACGAAGACATGTAAACTGTATGTTGTATTAGAGCAGAGTGCCCTGTGCTCAGGCAGATGAAAGGCACATCTGTAGTACCTTGAGAAGCATCATTAGCTGCTCCAGCTGCACCATGAGTTCCCTGCGACTCTCCTGCAGAGTAGACATTCTTTGTTCAAGCTCATCTTTGCGTTGCCTAAAACAACAGAGCAGATGCCCACACATATTGTTTATGTTCATATTATCTTCAGCACCCTCAGCAGAACTATCTCTCTTAATTCTACTGGTGAATCAAAGAAGCTGAAGCTACCTGAGAAGTCGTAGCTCAGCTAGCAGGGTTGGGTTCTGCTGACCCTTGTCAGGTGGTGGCTGGGATGCCTCCTCATGCTGAAGGCGCAGCCGCTGAATTTCCTGTAGGATTTCCCTGTGATGAGCACAAATGTGAAAAAACCACATCACATCGTGAATTTTGCCACAGTGCTCCATTCATTAAAACAACCTCACAGACAATAAGTGTTTACATCTGTTAGAAAAGTTATGTAATTTTAACACTAGGGGGCAGCAGAAACATGCTGTAAACATTGAATTATCTTGGTTACTGGCATTGCCTCTCTAAATCTTAAAATCATAACTGTAGCTACTTTAAAACCAACTGGTTATTTTACTTTAAATTACACTTTGAATTAGCTTTGCTTTAATTCTTTCATATTCATTATTCAATTTATAGTTTGAATTCTAACTGATTAAAATGAATTTTTAATTGATTTTGTCTTATCTTATTATTGCTAAATAATATTTGTAAAGGTCTTTGAATTTGTCACTTCACATGACATGTGCCTTATAAATAGGGCTGATTTTATTGTACATGACCCTCCCTTCATTGGCTTATATTTTATGTGCATAACGTGACCATTTGAAGAACCATATTATCAGTTGGCCCATAAACTATAATCACTATAGCAGTTTCTTCTGATGACTGCTTTCTGAGACCTGTCTCATGATTCTTTTTATTGTAATGGTGGATTTTGACAGAAACAAACTGAATGGGCTCACAAAGGTGGTCATCGCTAACCTGTTCTTGCTCTCCAGCTCAGCAATGAGCTGCCTTTGCTGTTTGTTGGCATCCAGAGAGCAGGGGAAGTCTGTGGGGACCCTCTGGTGTTGAGCCTGTAGATGAAACCAAGCCGAAGAGTCACATGAACTGGCTTTACCTCTGGGTGATGTCATCCACTAGATTGTCGCATATCTCACAAGAGGCAACAAAGCAGTTAAGTCTCCAGCCATCCATCAAGATCCGATGGGAGCATGAACTGCCATACAACTCTGCTTAAAAATGATTACCACCTTGACAGTAAAAGTGGAGTAGCATATGTTAAATCCTTTTCTCATCAAAAGACAGGTTTCTGGCCCTGGAGGACAGTGAAAGATGCCCTGAAATCTATGTGCAATAAATGTCTCATATTGTATATCTCACCGCAGCATCAGCAGCCAGTCTAGCAGCATAGCGGGCGATGAGACTGTGCTCCTCGTCTTGATGGTTACTGCTCTCCAACAAACTGATCAAGGGGAAAACAGGCAAGCACATGGAGAATATGAAAAGGAGATAGCAAAAAATGTCTGATTAGTTTGTTAGGACACCACAACGTTCACAGCAGAAACCCATTAAATGATGCTAAGCTATTTGAAATCACAAAAGGATTAATGAATTTCTGGGACGTGAAAGTGGTGATGAAAAGATGAATTGCTCTGTGTTTTTAAATCCAACCTGTTCACCAGCACAGAATAAAAACGTAGGTCTGTAAATTCATGAAAAAATACAGGAGATAAATTCACAAAAAAAGATATGATGTTGGGGGGGGAATCAACATTGAATCACACAAACATCACACTGTATATATATATATATATATATATATATATATATATATATATATATATATATATATATATATATATATATATATATAATTTCAGCTTGAACATCAGCATTACAGAGAATTGACATGTACAGGATAAAACATGCCAAACTAATTTTTCAGTAAATCTGCCATAATCATTTGAAGATATACTAAACTAAATAAATCTGTCACCCTGTATTTTTAAAAATACTTTTATTCAATAATTATAATACAAATATAATAACTTTTAAATTCTAATACTACTGAATGAAAATAGTGAGTTGACAGAACTGTCAAAAGTCATAGTAACTAGCCTGTATACTAGTGGACAGCATGCAGTGTTAGGGCTGTAACACACTCAGAAGTAGTCAAGGTTAGGGTTCAAGCCATGAGGTGGCGGTTCAGCAGAGAACATTTTTTCCTCTGGTGTTAGGCAAACACAGCAGCACACCAACTAACCATGTTTTGGGGTTGTTTTGGAGCAGATTCACATAGAGACCAATGAGAACATGTTCGTCAGCAAGTCTATCAGCAACATCGAGGTTGTACTTCAACCTGAAACAATGTAGGGTTTCACAAAACATAAAACATTACATTACACAGGTAGACAACAGAGGGACATGGGATAGAGGGGACGAGGAACTGAGGGAGAAAAGGAAAAAACAAAAGAGAAGAAGAGGAGTGGCTGAGAAGCAGCTATTCATGGGTGACTAGAGAGAAACAAGGCCATATTATGTTTGGGAGAGACACCACTGATAAAAGCCAGGAGCATGATTGAAGACAAGCCCAGCAAAAAAGACTATAAGCTTCACTGTTTATGTGTTGCAGTCATCCCTCAGTCTCTGTTCTATAATTAAACTACAGAAAGTCATTATGTATAATTCAATCAATCAATGCTAAAGCATGCACAGTCCTTTCTGATGTAGCTCCAACAATAATATGAGCCCTACACCTGCTTCATGAGCAAATACAGAAACCATGTGAGCTGCCATTATGAAGAATTACAACACAGGATGACAGAAGATTAATTTAGAATGAAAAAAAAAAAAAAACGTCTTATGAACCCAGTTTCCATTTTATCATCAAATATATTTTTGGGGGTTAGTGTAAACATTCAGTATAAAGCCAGTAGTATATATGAAGCTGAAAATTATGGCTAAAGCATGTGCTAATAACAAGCTAATAATCTTTAGCAAAGCTGATATCTAACCATGAGGCCTGCCTAATATGATTAGATTACTGCTAGCAGCGTGGAATTTTGGCTAGTGATGAATTTTCATGAAAACTATCATTTTAAAAGTCTCATACTTGGAATCTTTCTTTCTGGATGGAAAATCATTTAACAATCATAATACTAAATTTAGGGGAAATATAACTCTGTAAACTATGTTTTAAAGGAGTCTTGACAGAAATTAAAATAATCAAGTTATCACTTGACTAAACAAAGGACATGAAAAAGTTCCTGAACACACTGCTTTTGGGTGAAAAAAAAAAACCCACACCTACAGAAGAAGAAGAAGAAGAAGATAATTATTTAATATGGAATAACAAGGACATTCTGTACAAAAGAAAATCTCTCTTTCTAGAAGACTGGTTTGGTAATAATATTGTTCTGGTAGATCAGCTCTTCGACTCCAGCGGTCTGTTATTTTCATATGAAGATTTCTCATTAGAATATAATATAGAAGTCACTCCAGGAGATTATGCCAAAGTGTTTGGTGCGATACCCTCTGGAGTTTGCATGCTATTCAGATGTCAACCAAGAGTTCATACTCAGCATCTGTCCTTGTTTTCTCCATTACACACTCCCATTGGTAGTATATGTTTTTCTGGGAATTCTAAGAATAACAATAGATCTATCAGATCCTTATTCCTGACAAACATGACTACATTACCAAGTGCAATTTCCTTTTGGAACCGTTTTATGGATGACATATCGTGGAGAGAAACCTGGCGGCTACCAAATCAATACCTAATTACTAACAAAGTAAAAGAAATTTCTTTTAAACTTATTCATAGAATCTATCCAGCTAAAAAATATCTCAAAGAGAAATTTAAATTAGACATTGATGTGAACTGTGGTTTTTGTAAGATGCTTCCAGAATCTGTTATACATTTGTTCTGGTATTGCCCTATTGTTCAGTCATTCTGGCAGAATCTGTGTATTTTTGTTGAAGAAAATATTGTTGAGAGTTTTGTACTTTTTTGGAAAGACATACTATTTGGAATTCAAAATGTCCAAAAACATGTGAATGCTATGCACAGATATATTATCAACCTTATTTTATTATGGGCAAAGTTTCATATCCACAAATGCAGGTATACACGAAGGCAACCTTCTTTTCTTGCATTTATTCAGGATTTTAGGCAGTACATTTATTTAATTAGACTCTAAGAATCCAAAAGCTATTAAAACCTTTTCAGCCTTTGACAAGATAAACTGTTTTAATCAGGATTTTTCCCCCTAACTATTTCTCTTCCACCCCCTAGCGTTTCATAAAAAAAAAAAAAAAAAAAAAATTATATTTGAGTTTATATTGTTGAATGTATTTGTACTACTGCTGTGTCAAGGACATATTTCCATTGTCTTGAATATTTTATATACTGAAAATATTCTTTCAATAAAGTTTTTTTTGATTAAAAAAAAAGAAGAAGAAGAAGAAGAAGAAGAAGAAGAAGAAGAAGAAGAAGAAGAAGAAGAAGAAGAAGAAGAAGAAGAAGAAGAAGAAGAAGAAGAAGAAGAAGAAGAAGAAGAAGAAGAAGAAGATTTTCTTGTATTTCTAAAAGGACAAAAACAATTTTCTGAAAGTTATTACATGTATTTTTTTTGTAGTTACATTTATTATATCACTTTAAATAAATTGTCCTAATGAGTGACTGGTGGGCGTGCTTTTATTTTGGAAATGTTATCATGTTACTAATTCTGATAGTTTCAAACTCAAATGAAGACATGTATAACATGGACGGCTAGCATAGCAGAACACACTATTAGCTCAAGCAGCAACCTCTAAGACAGAGAATATACTTACTTTTTAACCCCACTTTTGCACAAACAACCACCTCTATAAGTGTAATGGTTCACATAGCTACTTGTTTGTGTGTTTGCTTTTACCAAAGGATCCCACAAGAGGGCACATAAAAGAACTCATGCTTTTGTTAATTTGTGAGGATGTGCGAACAACCTTTCAAACAAATACAAAATACACAATGCAGCCATGATACTCACACATACATATAATTAAAACAAGTATATTGGTAATTAAATGTCAAAACTGCATTTTAATGGTAATTTGAATGGCTGGTTACAAGGGGAATCAATTCCAGTAGACCCTAATGTTGAAATATCCAACTTCATTCCAAAAATAAACACTTTTACACTGTCACCAAAAAGCTTATATATATATTTTTTGATTAAGGAATTATAATTGTGTATAATCTTGAGTTACTGTTGTGCACATCTCCTCAAAGCCCTGTACTATATATATATAAATCAGCTTGTAAAAACAGGCCTGCAATGTAAAATATTCTGACATGTATGTAAAGAATAATCTAAGGAACACCACTCACTCATCGCATTGAATGTGTGGTTTTCTATAAGGCTGCCATGAAAGGGAGTACTGTTCCCCAAAGAAACAGTCTCAAGTGCAGGTGCAAAGGAACTGAAAGGCTTTTCATTAGAGAAATCAACCTTTATCCTATAGACCTTTATCCTTTATCTCCCAAATTATAACTTTAATAACAACTGAAAACTAGTTATTCCCATTTCATTCAATAGTGTATCACTCCACAAACATTGTTAACAATGTGCCTGGGAGTTTACTGCTGACTCTTGAACACTGCAGACACTAACTGTAACATTCAGTGACACATACTTCAGGAGCTGTGAGTTAGTGTTTCCCATTTTGTGTGAATAAAAACTTGTTAAAGACACTCCAAGGTAATGGCAATTAGTCCTCATGAAACAACCTCTATAAGAAAACAGATTTGTTATTACTTTTCTGAGGACAATAAGCACTCTGGTCCATGCCCAGTGATTACTATCTATATTAGTTCACATGCATTTGTAGTAGAAAGACATTCTTATGTGAACACCTGTGCCACTTACCCTTTCCCTTTCAACAGATGTGGAGCAGCCCCAGTCAGGGGCTTTCTTTGCCCAACATCATTATTCTCGCTGTAAGGCAAGCCATTTAGACTCAGCTCAAAAAGCCATAAAAATGATTATCCACAAATGTTCGCACACACCAACACACACACTGAGGCTAAAGAGAAGAAAATAAAAGCCAGTGTGGGTCACAGGGTGCAGGGCCTTTAGGGAATATGGCAAACTGAAAAGATCTATTGTAAAATCCAGGGCATCCATTGTTAGGATGGCTGTACTCACTTTTTGGTGGAGTAAGGGTTCCCTGATGTAGGCATGGAGTGGGAGAGTGAGTAGTCATTGGTGAGATTCACAGGTCTTGGTGGCCTGAATGGAAAAAACATGTTATCTTTAATCCAAATTGACTGGGCAGCTTCATGCATTATAGAGTCAATGCATGTGTATCTTTCTTTTATATATCAGTCTTTCTGTTGTGTGGATTTCCCTCAGCTATATAATTAGATTTTCCAATTCAGAAGATGATACATGTATCAGATTATAAAAACAAATATAATTAGTTATGTATCACGTATGAAAACACGGTAGACTAAATGAATGATTAGACAAATCAATAAACAGCAGGTGCTAAGACAGAAGTTCACAACAGTGACTGTACATGACAACATATGACTGATTTTGTTTTTAAAAAGTATTCAAATCTACAGAAAAATGTTAAATAATCAAACTTACCACGTGTCTCTATATTGATGAAAGTAAAGAACAAGGAAAGGAATACTTTATTACAGTCTGTTCAGCAGTACAAAACAACACATTTACAGCAGAAAAGGGTAAGTCAAACACATTTTTAAAATAATTTCATAAAAATGTTTCCCTGTCTAGGAAAAAGTTCAAATAAATTAAGTAGATATTGCCTTACAGCAGATATACTGTTCTAGTACTGAAAACTCAAGTTCCTGGTGTAGTTTATGCTCGCTAGCTAACTGGAACAAACACAAAGCAGCAACCAAATTTTTAGCTTCTCCTCAACTGAATAATAAACTAATAATAAATCTTTAGTTAAAGAGTCTCACAAAAGAAACATTTGATCTGAGTCAAACTGGTCAATTTCATCAAAGACAGGGCTTGTTTATACTTAAATAACTGCTGCTAACACCACAGCTCATGTCTGTGGGGGGACTAAGCAAGATGTAGGCTAAGCTGTGCAACACACAAACTAAGAAATTCCTTACTCTTGGAATTTCTCATTAACACTTTGATCCTATCACATTTGTAGAGAACATTTTTTTTACTAACTATATGGTTAATAAAGATTATTTTAAGTAAAACTGACTGAGCCATCTTTACTAGTTGGATTACATATAGCATTTTAAAAAAGTGAGTATATAAAATGTCTTTTATCATTTTGATAAATTTTATTTCTATCTTATTCTTGTCTTAATCATTCATTTAAAACAGTGATTATTGCTATTATCACCATAAAGAAAATGGGAAAAAAATGCAAAGACACATTTAGCCATTATTTCTTACTTAATTTGGCAATTAAAGTGTTGAAAAAAGGCCAGTAGTTCCCAACATGGGTTTCAAAACCCCTGAAGGGGTTCCCCAAAAGAGCACAGGGGGTCCATGAGGCTTTGAACATTCATAGCCATTGTGATTTATGAATTTGTGATTTTTAAAGGCTATATGTTGCTAATTTAACATTGGCTTTATTAAAGGACATCACTCAGCCAGAATACATTATTTGTGGTGAAAATGATGATGGTCAGTGAGGCCGCTGCCCAGTCAAACTAGCTTTGACTGAGGACAGGCCTCAGAAGCCACTAGGCAGACATTAAACAAAAATTAAGATTCATTTATTAAGATGAAAATAAGAAACTGAGAAAAAGCCTGGGCAACCACTAATGTTGGTTCAGGAGTTATGGAAGAGGGAAGGTCCATGTGTTGTCAAATTTGACCATGACACAATCAGACGCACACTCCAGGTAAGCAACAATCCAAAATGCTTAACTTTATGAGTCTTTACATACAGTATTATTTATCAAAATGTTTCTATATAAAATGTTATATAAATATTAATAATATGTCTTCAATTTAAGTGATTTAGTCTACTTAAAGGTTGTTAAACTACATGGAATATAAAAAGATGAAGTTTGTAATGAATTGTAAACAAACAAACAAATAAATAAATAAAAGCGTTTTGTAATTGTTTTGCTATTTAACACAAAACAATAGGCAAATCAAGGAAGACTTAGCAGCACTGTTGCAAATTACCACCATTACCAAGGCTATTATTAAACCCTATTGATCAGTTGACCCAGGAGATTTATTGGAATCGCTTTAGACTTTGAGGTAGCTACATCAGCTGAGAGAGAAAATCTGAAGTCGAAGACAACTCCCTGACTGCACTACAGCTTTCGCAGTTTCATTATTGTCAGGGAAAAAAAGATGGAAGATGAACTTACACAATATGAGCTAGATTGAGAGGTTTATCTTGAATTTCAGGAAATATGGGGTGAAGAGGCTCTCTGCTAGATGCACAGCTCAGTGACTTACTGAGGACATGGGATAACTTCTTAGCAGGGGATTTCTAGGGGGAAACACAAAGGTGACAAGTCAATTGTAAGGACACTAATGTCTTGTAAAAACACATGACACCAAATAGTAATACTGTCACCTGCATAGAACATTCAGTATCCTTACATGGTGGATGAAGCAGAACAAAAATAACCACATTGACTGGTCCAATGCAGACACACCTCCTTTAGCCTGCACCTCCCCATCCTTCCTCCCCTCTCCTTTCCTTACCCATGACGTATACTCCTTCATTTGGTGCTGGTTGCTATGGGAACCGCTGGCATGCCCCCTCCAGAAGCAGTCCTGACAGAGCTGGTAATTATGACATTGCTGGCAGCGGTAGCGGAAGCCCATCATACTCTCAGTATGGCAGTAGGAGCACTCGACTGGGTGAAAGACTGCAGGGAGGAGAGGAGGGACCAGGCACACACACACATACAAAGACACACACATACATACATTTACAAACACACAAACACAAACAGATGTGACCTTAAAAACAGATATTTTGCACATTGCAGAGAGGAGAGGATTAATTAACGTTCATTTAAGGACAGATGCACATATTAAGAGTGCTTTGAAGACAACACTTCTCAGTTTCAGCAAAAACACACAAAGGAGTTTAGCATGAGATGTATTTGTGTGTGCACACGTTAGAGCTCCTTTTTCTCAAATGGAGGTTGTTTGTGATGATGACTGCATCGCAGATACGCACAAACATGCACACTCATAATGTGTAAGGTCCCTGCAGTTCATCTTCACCACTGGTGTTTGTGTGCATGTGTTTCATGGTGTGCATGTCTGCTTGACTAATTGTGTGATTATGATGCAAAGCTGAACTTTACATCCTCCCAGGCCCACAAGCTTTCCCGTTAAATATTCTGTGTGGTCTCTTACCATTCTCCACATTGGCAAGCCGATGCATGAGCGGTAACCACACCAAACACTGAGGGGGCGGGTCTGACATCAACGTATCGAGGAATGTGTTGAGGGAGATTTTTTTCTATTGTGGTTTGGTACAGAGGAAAGTGAGATTCATGCACAACAGTGCTAAAACAATCACTGATATTATGCACAGTGGTTAATGAGCCATCACCTGCTGTGCAAAGCATGCTCGTACAGCTTGTTCGGTGTAGCCAAAGGAAGGTCCCTCAAAAACCGCCATAGGTAATTTTAAAACTTCCCGCAGAAACTGGTCAAACTGTGAGTGTACCATTATTCCAGCAGAATCTGACATCTGGGAAAAGATATCTGCAAACCAATGAAAGGAGACGAAACACAAATTAATCAAACTAATTGTCAGTTCCCACCACAGTTGGTTAATTACAAAATTACACAACACAATTATCCCACTTGTTTATAAAAACAAATCCAAATAAAGCAGCTATGATGATCAGTTTTAGCAACACACCAGCCTTCTTCTTTTGCCCGTACAAGCTGCTACTTCCACAGATTTTGAACATTATGTAATAAACCATATCCTTGATGTAATGAATAATGACTTTTCTTAGCCGTGAGGAGCAACTGCAATGGTGCTTTGTCAAAAAAACAAAACAACAACAATGCACTAAGAAGACAGAAAGGGAGAAGAAGAAGAAGAAGAAGAAGAAGAAGAAGAAGAAGAAGAAGAAGAAGAAGAAGACGAAGAAGAAGAAGAAGAAAGGTTTGTTGTCTTTCTTACATCGTAATTTATCCAGAATTTTTCCCCCACAGATGGTTGCAAGGGCCATCTTCACAACAAAGATGGATATCTTGCCGTGACCCTCCCTAAAATTAAAAATACACAAACCACCAAAATTTATTAAATGTTTTAGTAAAAGGAAAATTTGAATAAAAATGACTCCGCTTTAAGAGCTCAGTTTTTACTTTAACTAAATAAAAACTAAACAAAAACAACCTTCACTGTAAACTCACATGCTGTGACATTATTGAGGTGAATAGCCTATTTTCCTTTCTTTTTGGCTGACACTATATTCACATTTCACGCTTCATTAACTCACGTCAAAACCTGCAACATAAAAGTACACCAGCAGCCACTAACTGTCATGTGACACGTTACTTACGGGTCATATGCTGCCAGCAGGAAGTTGAGCAGCAGGCTGATAGACTGCTCCACATTGATCTGGTGGGTGGTGGGCATGCGCTTGTTCAGCTGGTAAAAGATAGTGGACAGTACCACTTCTAGACGAGCTACAGAGAGCTCAGCATTGAGGTCCATGGTGTTGAGGCCATTTTCCCGGAAAGCCTCAATGACGTTCCAAATATCAACCAAATGCACTAGAAACAGAGAGAATATGAGAACTTTAATGAGGGACAATCATAAATGCACGGTGTGGATGAATGTTGGCTGTATTAGACTCACAGTTGCATTTCTTCTGCACAAATCTGAGTTTGCAGGCTGTTCTGTATGTTGACAATCGTATGGAATCCAAATCTTGAGCCCCTGAGAAAAATTTACTCATTAATTAACTCTGGAAAGGTGAGCTGACAGGAAATCTAACGCTCCAAAGTGCTTAAGAACAGATGTAACCTGTGTGTGTGTCTGTGTGTGTGTTTGTGTATCCCTTTTCAGAGCAGAAACATTGGCATGCGTATACCTTTCAAGCTTGATGGAACCAGAGCTCACTGTTTTCAAGTCACATGATATTTGACAATGAAAACTGAGTTTGAGCTCTCAGATAGTTTTCATTACATGTTTTTTATTTGTGTTTTTTGTATTTTATGTTTTTCTTTCATTTAATTAAATTTATTTTCTATTGCAAATATAATGCATTCTCAAAATCTGTGTTGGATTATTGCAGAATATGTACTCTAACCTAGCCATAACTTAGAATTTCAATGTGGCCTGGTTATATCCCACCTCTCACCAAGTATTAGACAGGTTCAACAGATGTAAAGCAAATAGATGAAACTACAATAAAAACAAGCTGTATCAAACTTTGATTGTGATAAGAGGACATAAAATATACATTTTGTTATAATGATTTGTATTTAAAAAATGTGTATGTGCCCTCTTCACACTGTGTGAAAAACGCAGCCCTGCGTGTGTCAGTATTAAAATCAATCAGTTTGACATCAGTGGAGATACTTGATCTTCATGATATTTGCTTTACATGAAACTTTTAAAGAAGAATTTGTCATTTTTATGGGCAGTGAGTAAAACTGGCCAGCATACATCACGCAGAGCTGTGGCCCTGAGTACTTACTCATCTCGACATACAGTTGCCTTCTATCTGCCATGTTGTCACCCCTCTGCCCGCAGTCTTCAATCATTCTGATCAAGAGAAAATAATGTCAGAGCCTGTGAGCCTCAGCATTGGCATTGTTCAGTCGTTGTTTATAAATTAACTCCTAAACTAAAATGGACTCTCAGAGGTATCACAAGGTTCTGTTTATGACTCATCTCTCTTATACTCACCATTTGGTTCATGTAGTTCAAGTACTTAAATTATCCATTTCAAACCATGCTACTGTAAGCATATGTATCATTTCATTAAAACTCATTATCAGTGGAAATACAAATTCCCAGTCTCTCAGCACATCTGAAATTAATAATTATTATGGAGGCATTTTTTCAATAAAACATTTTAAAAATAAATTAACAGACTAAATCGCAAGAAGAAGCCTGGTTTTACATTTATAGACAGAATAGACCAAAGTAGTTTCTCAACTCTTGCCATCTACTAGTAGATTTCATCTGCTCTAGCCACATAGAAAATTAAAATATCGTTGGCCCTATGAGTCAAATTAAAGTTATGCTTTGCAAGGACTTTTTCAGGCTTGTCTTTAACAGCTATATTTATCTGATGGAACACATGCATGATCCTGTAGTGAGACTCATGCGAAAGCTGCATTGCCCAAGGTAAATTCAGCCAATGATCCAGGAGACCGATAATTAAAAATGTTCTTCTACTGCAGAGTAGATCCAGTTATTCTGAATTTCACAAATATTTTTCTATACTCTGGCAGCATCCAGGCTCCTATTACTGGCATATGACACAGAGTATTTTGTGCATTTATGACTGCTAACAAATGAATGTTATTAGTTGATTATATACACTTTGGATTTGGAAACTATTTCACCTATAGACAATATGAAAGATGGATACAGCCACTGTGACATCACTTATTAATTCATGGAGAATTTCTGAGGCCTGGAGTTTGCCATTTTCTCCCAGTTATCTTTGTTTGTGGAGGCAGAAATAAACATATTTAGGCAAGAAAGTGGAACACCTGAGGGCATTATGCACACCCATCAGGTACCAAGCTGTTAATCTCCAGGCAACAACTCCCGAATGGGAACTCTATAATGCATGAAGCTGCAATTTACCAAATGAGCATCATGCTTTATTGAAGAAGACTTGAGATTTGTGGTTGAATATATGAAGTAGCTCTGATAATGTAATAGTTTTCTTTACTGACACACATGTTCTTAAAATTAAATATTTTAATCTTAATGTGAAGACATCTGAATATTAATAATAATAATAATAATAATAATAATAATAATAATAATAATAATAATAGTAATAATAATAATAATAATAGGTAAGATTGGCTTATACAGAAGTCTTAATGTTAAACACACCAAACACAAGTGAAGAAACCTGTCTGTGCCTCTGGCTGAGGGATAGGAGCAAGTGTAATTGCTCCCTCCCTTATGAATGAGGTTATTTCTTCCTCCAACACTATCATCCATACAATTTTGTGAGGATTGGTCCAAAGACAGTTAAAAGATTGAATTTTAAAATTAAATGTAGATCTTTCTCCTGTCTCATCATGTCTAACAATGGTGGTGAGGACTGTAGAGTTGCATCTATTCTGAGGGGTGAACCCTCTGTGGAGGACAACTGGTGCTAGGAAAGCAAAAGTATCCACCCACCTCATCCCTCTTGCTGCAGTGAAAGAGGCATAAGTGGGCTTGTGAGGACTCCTCTGCAGCCAGGTGGCCACTTTCTACTCTCAATCTCAGTCCAATCTAACAGAAGGTTATAAGATGGATATACTGACTCACTTCTCTAGTCTATTGTGTTTGCTTTGTAATCAAGGCTTCCTTTTCTACAGTTTTCTTCACTTCACTCTGTGCATGCAGGTCGCGCACGCCACTTACCTGCAAAAAACTGTGTTTTATAGTGTGTAATCTGTTTGCGTTATGTTTAAAAAATATCCAAGCGCATATGTAGATCACTTAGATTGATTAAATGACTATGTATTTCTCTGCAAAAAAACAAACAAAACAAAAACAAAAAGAAACTAGCAATATGTGCGTAAATCAATTATGTGTACGTGACTATAGCACATGCACACATCACATTGTCAATTCTGAAAAAATATGTAAATTCTACCATGAACTCATTAAGAAAATGTTTACTGAAGTGGTTCTTTTTTTTATAGAACCCCCCCTTATTGGCTTCACTTTTCAGACCCAGAGGCTATATCCATCTTAATTATATAGCTAACACTGTAAACTTCCACATTACTTTGTCATAGCCTTGTGTTTGTTTGTTTTTTTTTGTTTGTGAAGATCATAAAAATGGCAGCCAAGCTAAAAAAACACTATCAATGAACACATCATCATAATATACGTATCTTGGCAATAACAGGCTGGAGTTTCTGAAGCTTAGACTTTTACTAGAGAGGGGCTAAAAGGGGCCCACAACTTATTCTACCCCAGTGCCCTACTACAAATTATCCAGCCCCCCCACTACTCACATACTGACCTCACTTTTCAGAGTATTTTAAGGAAAACTGAAACCTGAATCAATCACACCACACTGGTTATCAGAAATGTTTAAGAAAAACTTAAGTTAGACAATGACAAGACTTTAAAAGGGGCAGAGCTGCAGAAAGAATGCTCACACCATGCCTCACTGCACACTGTCCGAGGCAATATAATACACCTAGTCATGTGGTTTGTTGCCATGGCAGCAAAGATCTCAGCCGCTCCATTCTAAAAAAAAAAAAAAAAAAAAAAAAAAACACCTCCCACTGCATATAAGCCAAGTTTGTTGAGAAAAGTTTTTTCACTAGTAAATATCTTTTATGAGATAATGCTGGATGGGCTGATAGTTGAGAGCTTAGTTGCACTTCTTGGGCGAGTGGCTCGAAAACACTTTTCTGCAAGACGACCATTCAAGCATGCTATTTTAAATTACTCTGACAGTAATAGGTAGACCTAAATATTATGCTGCAAAGACCCACAGTGCAGAAATAGGAACTCGTCTGGTGTTAAAACGAAACAAGAGCACATTCTTTCTGTTGCATTTCAATGATTGTTGCCAGTACAGGGGCCAGTACAGTTCTGGGGCCCTAGGAACCTTTGAAACCCTGTATAAAAGAAAAGAGATTAAGCTAATAAGTTAATCAAGAATTACAGAACCAAGTGCAGTGTTTCAGTAAATGACTGCACATCACAGAAGTTCAGACATACAGCAGAAAAACATGAAGGATCTAATTAATAAATACAACATTCACAGAAGAGTGAAAACCATCTGCTTTTTTATGGTTTGCAGCAGCACAAATTATAAATGGGCATCTCATCAGTTATAAAGCAATGATGAATGCTGCCACAAGAATAAATAGCAATGTCAGGCCACTGCAGACAGTCCATAGTCCAATGTCATCTTGAAAGTAATAAATATGCTGGCCCATTTATCACTCACACAGTAAATGAATGTAAAAGTGTACAAATATACACAGTTCTACAGACTAAAACTGATATCCTCTCCCGCATCACAAGCAAGCGCATCTCGAGTGCCAGCTATGTGACCTTCTGCCATCTGTTTCCAGTGATGAAAACAACTGAGATAGATACAATCTATTGGAAGAGCAGATATTATAACTGCACAGCCAATACAACTTGTACGTCTATGAAGGGAAAAGATAATCAGTGTACCTTTCATAAAGCCCCATGGTCATGTTGCTTTCCCTTGCCCAAGCTTAGTTATTACAAAGCTGAGTTGTTCATTGTGAAACAGCTGTCTATAGCACAACCTTTCAGACAAGCATGCATTACAACAAAATCTGGCTATGTGGATGCCCCTTTACTGAAGATATCTGAAATTAGAAGCTGTAAACCAGGATACAGTGTGTGCTGCCTCTATCTTTAACTACAAATGAGAAGGCCCCACATTCTTGAACAGCTTTTCTGGCTCTCTTGTTGCAGACCCCAAACCTCTTTCCTGGCATCTACCCAGCAAACATTGCTCTTTTTCTATGGCACTGTCACTCCCAGTATTAGAAAATAACTGCCCTTAAAAGAGCAAATCGTTTCATGCCATCATGAATACAGAGGAACTTGCTGCCAATGGTTTTCACAGGAATGACTCATGGTATCTTTAAATGCTGCACAGCGTTTGTGTGGGACAAAAACAAGGTCAAACAACAACAACAAAAAAAGCCTTTTTAGTCAAGTATTTACATTTCGATTCTATTTCTGTAGCAGCTCACTAAAACATAGAGGACAGTGCTGTTACTTTATGTCCTCCTCAATGAACTTAAAACAACATAACCAAACACAAGCACTTACTTGAGTTACAATCCAATCTTCCTGGCTAGCTCGAGACAGTTCGTCGCAGCTGTTACCACTGATTGGTCAGAGTTATTTTTACATCACAAGACTGTAAACTACACTGGCATCCAAATCCTGTCCCCTGACAGGAATAATGAAGACTTACAGTTAATTAGCTGCTGTGCTTTGGTGCTGTAGTAGAGGCTACGGTGATAGTGAAAGAAGTTTTCTCTGCCTGCCTGGTACCAGCCAGTGATGTCTGCTAGAGGGCTCTCGCCCTGCTGTCATTTGCTGATGATCACCATGGATTCAGCTGCAAATAGGCAAAAACTTCAGGACCCTGAAAGCAGCTACAAATTTATGGTTGCAGTGCTGTGGTTTAGTTTAAGGAACTGTCATTGAGTTTCTGGCTTAAACAAAGAGGAGCGAACTGTGAGAAGTCACAAAAATAGCAGAAACTCAAGATGTGGAGGATATACAATACTGTATCTTTGCTTGTCCAACTATGTGAAAGGATAGCCTACATACTCATTTACATACGTACATATATACATACATACATACATACATACATACATATATATATATATATATGAAATGGTTAAAATTCACAACATCAATGCAGGGCGTAAGGAGCAGGACTGCGGGAACACGGCAACAGGCACCTGCAACATACACTGCTCATGCATCACCTGTCACGCTAGAGACACCTATTGGGACATGTGACAAAGATCTCTCTGTTACAGAAACATGCACCTGCATTAACGACCAAGTCTTTACGCGTTTATCCCAACAAATAACCGTTTTATACCAAAACAACTTGACAAACTCATTTCACCCGAAGTGACAAAGTAGGTTAAGGTCGCTCTACTGCTGCCTGCCTGCGAGCCTCCAGCGGCTGCAGCAGCGCACTTGCACAAGACTTACCAGAATTTATTTCGAGGCATGTCATTAAACATCACTGTATTCCAACCAGCAATCCGTCGTGTCCTGCGGTGCAGTTAGGGTTTCTTTGGTGTAGGGTGCTGCATCACCGCACGAAGCGGTCGCTCTTGCGCCGCTCTCCAGCAAAGCTTGTGTTGTGGAAATTTACGTGCAGCTCACTGGCTGAGAAGAACAAGGCAGCGGCTGCATCCAATATGTGACCTCCGCGATGACGTAATGCGGAATCTCTTCACATGCGCCAGTGTGACTGCACTGTTTGAAAGTTTGATGAAATAATAATAATAATAATAATAAAATAAATAGAATAACTTGTTAAAATAAACATACTGCAAATAGTCATATGTGTGTATATAACGTATGTGGTTTTGGATGACATCATTAGGATAACTACGACATACTGATGATGACAATCATCAAATTATCTAATTTTCATTTAACATATTGCATATTTATTGTAGAAGTGTTTAGGAATATTGATAGGAACAGTTCTCAGTCACTCAAATCCGTCGATAATAAAAAGCTTTTTAGACATTTGTAATTATATTGCAGAAGGTTTGCAGCTTTGACTAAAATCAATAGTTTTCCTTTTAATCTCACGTAGCTTATACATGAGGGTTGACTAAAGATGCACAACATTTAGGCGTAATTGTGAGCTCCAGAAAGATGCATTTGGCTACTCTAAAATGTATTACCGAATTGTTCTATGGTAGTTTCTCTAAACAAAATGTAAAACTAATGAAAGGGTGAAAAGATCTAATGTAATCTAAAAAAAAATGGATTACTTTTGTTTTATGTAAAACCGTAATACCATTTCTACACAGAAAGAAATTCAATTTGCACAGGTTATATTTAAATGTAGATAATACATTTTTGCATTCTCAAAACACCTGTTTAGTGGGTTAAGATAAACAGCTGATCAGCCAATCACATGGCAGCAATAGACTGCATTGGGCATGTCGACAGAACGACTTGCTGATGTTGAATAAGGGATTTCATTTACTTTAAACATCATGACATGGTTTTTGGTGCCAGACAGACTGATCTGAATATTTCAGAAAGTGTTTATGTGCGGACCCTCTGTAGGGTTTACATAGAGTCGAAAATGCCTTGTTGATGTCAGAGATCAGAGAAGAATGTACTGACTGGTTTGAGATGATAGAATGACTAAGTTAACTCAAATAGCTACTTCTAACAACCAACATATGCAGAATACCACCTGCTTATTATTGTGATTATGATTATAATTATGATTATTATTTACAAAATGCGCTTAACTTTAAATCACCTCAATGATGCTGAACAAGTGCTCTTGAACGTAACTTACCCTCTTCAAGCGCGCCCCCTTGTTGCTAAGCAACCTCCACAAAAGATTGACGGGAACTTCAGCTGGGTCATTTGAAGAAAACTTTGCTAAAGAACAACTTTTCACAGAGTGGCTGCTGTATTGTCACAGTGAAACAGTAACAAGACAATAACCAGATACTGGCAGCAAAAAAAGTGTATCAATGCAGGTAAGCTGATAGCCTGCCATTTTTCGCTTTCACTTTCTGCCATGACAACGACCCCCTCAGCTCATTAATTTGTTATTAGCTAAGTTAATTAAATGTGAACTTAACGTTAGCTAACAGAGCTACATCCTGAAGGTGTTCGTTGTAAGTTCAGCTCACTTTATTTAGCTTCTTTTCTTTTCGTGAGCTAATTACTGGAAGCATTTTTCTCCCAACTGTAGATTATGGGTTCTCTTAGACGGTAACTTAGATAACTTTGGTTTTCTACAGGATGGTGAAAATCGACGTGCAATGCCAGACGTTGAACCCCCCGGATTCCCATCTAGGGAAGGACGACCCGGTCAACAAGGTGAGCTGTAAAAGAATGTCTCACTGTGAAAGTTCTATGAAAAATATTAAATAAAGTTATATGTTTAATCACCAAAATTAGAATGTCAAACAAGAACAAGAAACTTAAATTACTTTAGTTTAACATACAGTTATGATTCCTAAACTGCTAGAACACCCTTGCAACTAGGAATTAAAGAATTTTAATTGAATTTAATTTATTTTATCAAGATTGCAGTTTGACTCTTTAAGAGCAATTTTTTTTGTTTTCACTCAAATGTTATGCTGTTCTTGCTCAAAACCCTGATTGTGCACTTAAAAAGTATTCTTGTTTCAATTCAGAAGTCTCCTCCCTTTTATTTCATTACTGGCTTTTTTTATTTTATCTTTTCAATTTTAACAAACAAAACAGTGACTGACCAAATAAATACACAGAGAAACACATATTTTATTTAAACTAAACCTGGCTTTTTTATTATAATTTTTTTTACCTCCTCATAATAACACTTTAATTATATTTTTAAGTCTTTTAAAAAATATTAGATGGTATTGAGGTTGGTAACATCATAACCACATAGTTAAACTTGAGGGAGCTATAACGATTTCTATGATCTTAGCCTTTCCCCATAGTGTAAGTTTCAAGCTCAGACTTGTTTGGGTTTTCTGCAACACCTGGTGAAAGTAAAGACACATCTTCTATATCTCATCTAAGTCTAACGTCCAGATAAGTCATACCTTTGGTAACACTTTTTTGCCACATACTGGTAACAAGTGGCTCTTCTCCCTCTTGTCTAGTTAAGTTTGACATGTGCAGATGTCCTGCATTCAAGCTTCAGCTCTTTTCTTTGTACTCAGACTCCCTTTGTGCCTTAAAAAAACTTTTGCTCTTAGACTTTTTTCTGCTTGGACATGTTGTGAGAGGAGCCTGTTGAAATTAATCAAGGATGCCAGATATGAAGCTGACAAATTAAATTGCCACTGCCTCTTTCTGTGTACACTCATTTTACTTCAGTCCACATTACAGAAAATAGATAGGTATTAAGGAAAAGTAAAAGGGCCAGAAATAAGACTACTGAGCAGGTGAAGGCTGCCAGCTACTGATCTGACCAATGATAAGTCTGCAGCAGGTAGTGGCAAATGAGTTCTCGGTTTTCATGGGCTGTTATTTCTGCGTCTGTCGCAGCCCCAATATGGGCTTTCTGCAGTGCTGCAGGCTGCAGTCTAAGGGCTGCTGCTGCAGTCTCAGGACCTTCATTTACAATGTCCTTTTTGGCACCTTTCGAAAGTTAAGAATGTGTTTATACATGATGCATGCAAAATACCAAAGTGGCATTGAAAATGAGGGTCCTTAAACTGCTAGCCTGAAACTGAGACCCTTATTGGGGTTGCGTTAGATTCAGGAATTACTGTCTTCTCATTTGCTGCTGCCAACTTCTCACTTACCAATACATATTTATCATTAAACAGATCAGTAGCTTTGCTTTAGGATGGATGTAACCTTCTGCTACAAGTATGTAGCCCTCTTACAGCACCATGGAAATCTTTAAAAGAAAAGACGAAAAACATTAAATGCACAATTAATGAAAAGCCTTGGATGGGAGTAACATAAACCAGTTAACTAGCTATTTTCTGAAGTGCACTGTAAAGTAAAACGAGTGCATCTGCATCAATAGTTGAGGAGAATTGGCAAATTTGCAACAATAGACATTAAGGGGTTAAAGTCCAACATTTTCTGATCACAACGTAGCTTTGATGTTAAACTTTTTTCCCTCTCCAAGCGCAATTTATTTTTACTTATATTTACAACCCGCTGCTCTCCATTTGTTGATTGGTTTGTAAAAGATTTGAAAAATGATAAATCCTCATTCAAATAGTGTGTGGTAGTCACTAATGAGTTAATAAATCAGTGATTTCTGTTGTCTGCCTGAGTCAGTGTACATAGAGAAATTAAAATAGTATGTGAAAAGTTAGTATCTGTTGAGGAAATACGTGATGAAATATCACTGGCTTAATGGCGACGGGTTGGCCCTCAGACTCACATGGACCTGCCAGTATGGTTTAGCGCAATCTGAACCCACCGCTGACATATGGCTTTGCCACCTTCATACCCCACGTGATTCTTTCAGGGTGTATTATTCATCTAAGCGGTTCAGCAGCAGATGTTCTTCAGTGTTGTTTTCCCTACAGTTTCTCTGGCTCTTGTTCTTGGTCTGAGTCAGCACATGCACTAGTTGTTGTTAAGAAAGCTTCATTGAAAAATAAACTGTCAATGAGATGGGAAAAGTTGTAAATATCTCTGTTTTTAGGTTTTCACAAAGCAGAGCAGAGACATTTTGAGGTCAGACACATCTTTGTCTGAAACTCACTATTGTAGAGATGCACTTGTTGCAAATTGACTGGGTCCTTTTATCTTGGGCCAGTCTTGCCCTCATACTGCAAAGTTGATTGTACACAGAGCACTGGAAACACAATTAAGGCAGGGTTTTTCATCCATGTTTTGACCATCTGCAAAGTTCAAATCCCCACATTTTTATTTTATTATTACAATTATTATTTTGCTGGCTATTGAAATAATAATTGTTATTTTACTTTCAACAGCATAAGTGGATTAAACCCTAACCAAGACTCACCTATTCCTTAAAAATATATGGCTATATACAGTATATGTGTTTAAACTTCTGGTTGGTACTGCTTGTTGGTTTTGTTGCTGTTGGTGAGTTCATTTTAGGATTTATATTTCATCGAGTCTGTCATGTTGGCGTTGTATGTTCACCCCATTAGTCTAACTAGACTAAACAGTTGAAATAATGGAAGAAATAATATGTTTTTGTCTAGTTGTTTTTCATTAATATCCATGTATTTGTATCTCATCAGAAAATCAAAAGAACATTTCAATATAACTTTAGCTTTTTAAGATTTCTAAAAGTTCACTGTGGTGTCAGAAAATAGGTGAAGAAAGAGTTAAGATTCATTTGACTCTATAAAGATGTAACCAAATTAATTTAGCTCTATCAAATGCTAATTTGTTCCAGACCTCCCTCATGATTAACAACGCTACATATTAGACTCCTGAGTAGGCATATAATACAGAGGATTTATTCAAAATGCTATTTCATATGTAGAATTTGCTTCTAGTACAAATTAGGTTTTAAAAACCTGGATTCATTGAAATGCCAAGTGACATCACATCCATGTTTTTGATAGAAATTTCAGTCCTTTCTAAAGCTTAATTAATCCTATCCTCTTTCTGTTCTTTGTTGATTTAAACTTATTTAAAATAATTACTTGAATAAATCTGGGCCATTTTCATACATTTATTTTTTAAGTTTGTGTACTGCACCAGTTGTGTTTTTCTCAGTTTTCCAGCCAGATGGCGCTCTGCCACCACTAAGAACTGCGCCCTTGAGTTTGTCTTGAACAACATATTAGTTGTCTCTGATCTCTCACTAATGCTTCCAGTATTTTGAAGGCTGCACCACAAGAATCAAAGTGCAAAAAGAACTACAGGTCACATTTTACAGGCAAATACATTTCAGTAATTACTTTTCAAAATACCATTGATGAAGCTGAGTGAGTGTTTGCTACAGCCAAGCTCCGCTCTTCTCTCTCATTTTTACATTTTTTTTATTTAGACATGGTTCATCAATGTGGTATCTTTTATTAAGTGGAATCTGCAGTTATTCTATAATTATATTTTACTTTCTCTTTTCATGAATTACACGATGCACTTCAGAAACAAAAATTAATCAATCAAAGCTTGTTTAAAATTTCTTTATATTCTCTCTCACAAGATCAAGCAGACCTTCAAGCTCTCTGCTCGGGTAGAAATCGCACCTGTGCTTTGCTCAACAGTCCCTCACCATGTGTCAACAGTGCTATTTACCATATCCACGAGATGAAAAAAATAGTAGAAAACTGGTGTCAACACGTAAGTGAACATCATGTTTGATTAAATATGTGACGTCTTGTTACACAGTTATCCTTACAAGGCTAAACTAGCAATTAAAATGCTTATCTTGATCTTTTGTCCTGCACCATTCTGGAAAATATGAATCACAAATTGATCAGGGGAAACCACATTACAGCAAAACTTCAAGGTGATGTACTTGATTGTTTAATTTCCTATTTCTTTTTAGTGTTTGGTATAAAATATAACAAGAGTTCCACTAATTTTTTTTTTGTTTTTGTTTTTAATTTAACAGATTTCAGTCAAGAGATTCAGATTCTGACTCAGTGAAGTCTACAGATTTGTATGTTGAAGGCACAGCAATTAGTGCAAGAGGTAAACACATTTATTTTCCACATACATCTCTCAATTTACGTGATGCTGAAGAGCAAAGATTTAAAGCACCAGTACTGATATATTTGCAACTTCTTTAGTGCAGCTGTGTGTTTTGATCTTGCTCACATCTTAAGTCTTTACATGTCAGGAAATATTCACTAATGCTACAATAAAACAAAACAAACAAACAGTATGTAGTCATATAGACATTAGCGAAAATGACTTGAAAGTAAAATGCAATACAATTTGCCAGTCATATAAAAATTTCCTTCTTCCAGAAAGTTATCCATTGCCACCACTAAAGAAGAAAATAAATGATATCCTTTCTGAGGTTATGGATCTGATTCAGCGTTTGGAGGTTGATCGGCAGAATGTAGAGAAAGCTCTCCACAAAGAAAAGCAGAGAAAAAGTCTTTTGAAAAGCAAAGTGGACAGTATTGCACTCCGAGAGCAAATAGAGCACTCTTTTGCTGTGCAACAAGGTCAGTGACTGAGATGTGTCACATTCTCAGAGATGCATTACTCTTCTGTGAAATAAGATGATTTTGTTGTTCCTAAATCTAATTTCCAATTTTTTTTTATTAATTTGCTATCTTGCCCGTTCCAGAGCAGGAGGCTTGTTTGAGAGACATCACTGAGCTGAAGCGCCATCTCAAACTGGAAACACAGAAACTTGACCAGGTTCAGGAAAAATTGTCAGATGCTCAGCTGTTGAACCAGCACTTACAGGATGACATTAACTCTGCCAAGAAACAAGTTCCCACTGTGAGTGAAAACCTGGACCTCCAGAAAAGCATCATAAATTCAATTAAGACCGCACAGGCAGAGGTTGGTCCTCATTTGATTTATTTTATAACCATGATTATGATGATTTTCCAAACTCACAAAATCTGTACATTTTAATAACATGGTGGCAAGGTCAGCAAATGTTCAGGCATTGTTTCCAAGCGTTATCCCACTAACATTTAACAGATGTTAGATACACTGTAAACACAGTCCAGGTGTCAATTTACTTTTGTTTAGGTTCAGTTATATTTTAAAGTGACACAGTAGATAATGTATACACTTTTGATTGCATGCCATAACGTACTAATAGTGTCAGATCTTTCTGAAAAAGTTCTCACTGTAAATTGGGTTTGCAAACATATTGCTGTAGAGTTAAATACAGGTGTACACTTAATACAGTTTTTTTTAGCCATAATAAAAAAATTATTCCAGCTAAAAAATCATTTCTATATTTCTCCTTCAAAATTAGTTAAATAAAATTAGTCTCTTTTTAACCCAATTCTGTAAACCACTATGACATGGTACCCAGGATTATCACAATCCTCTGAACATTCAAAACACTGTTTAAGGCCAAAATGTTTCTTTGCAGCATGTAGGTGAACTTATGTTACATTTACAGACGGTAATGGTGGTTAAACGTCAACATGTGACCACTCTTTACATGTAATAAAGTGTACCAACTTTGTCTCACCATTGCTCTAGCTTTATAGCATCCAAATGAAACATCAGATTAACACAAACAAATGGGAACCAATGGGCTGATTGTTTTTAATCAACATCTAAGTAAGTCACTGGCTGTTCTGATGATGTTACTCCTAAGTAAAACTAGTATCCAAGTGTCTGGAATCTTTTCAGTTTTCCTCAGTCACTTTAGTTAATTTCTCAGATCAGAACTGAAATTCTCAAAACTACCTGTTCAATCTACACATCATTGTGTCACTTGTTTCTCAAAAAAGCAGTTTCTATTTTCTTTGTACTACACAGTGCTTTCTTTTCTTTTTTGTATGGCAATAACATGGTCTGTCAACAAATTACATTACAAATAGTAAATGTGAATCTTGTACAGTCTCTTTCAATCAGTATCCCACACTAAGCTTACGATTTACAGTAATTGTCATCAGAACTTTAGCCATAGTTTACATCAGACAGTACCTCCAGAGCACATTGTTGTATTGACAACATGACTGAGTAATTTGAGTGTCTTTTTCCAACACGATGGCACAAGGACTTGTCATTCTGATGGCACTTACATGTTCATTGACACATATTTACTTTTGAGAGATGACCTAAGGATTTTAAGCAAGAGACTGGCTTTTGCTGGTAATCCATGGTGTTTTGCTATTTGTACAAATTGTTATGAGAAATGCACTTAGTGTAGAGGGTGATTTGAGAAATGTACCAAAGGAAAAGTTCAAAGCTCTTTTAGAGTTTTCAGTCTGTTCCTTTAGGTATGACATTCAGAATATTTACAACCGAGAGAGTATGGCTAAATAACATGATAATGTATATTTATTTGTATTGATAACCTTGAAAAAAGTTTATAAATGATGTCTGAGTGCTTAGCATATCACACCACAATATTTTTAGGCCAATGAAGTTTGCTCAAAAATACAAAGTGATCTCCTGCTGGCTCAGAAGGAGTTAAAAACGACAGAGCGTGATGCCAACAAAGAAAAGATGTCATTGGACCATGTGCTGCTGGTGATGAAGAATCGGCTGACAGAGAGACTGTAAGTATCCATCTTAATAATGTGATAATGTGGGGGGGGGGGAGTACTATCAGTAAAAGTAGCAGTATATATATATATATATATATGTATGTATAAATATAAAACATAAATGAATGAATGAATGAATGAATGAATGATACACTGATTGTTGTAATCACATAATGTAGTGATCAAACATTTCATGGTATATAATTCCTATTTGCGGAATCTTAATGTATCAACTTGTAGCAAGTAAAATACTTCAGCTACATGTAACCATAGCAACACTACTTCTCACTGATGCAGACCAGACAATACCTGTCACTGCAAATGGACCTAACCATCTAATTATATAAATGAATATATGCAAATATTCTAAAATAGATAACAAATGGTTGTGTTTTAAATCAGATGAAGATATTTTAAAATGGGTTTAACCCCAAGTTAATAAAAGACAAAGCAGTTTCTTTTTTTTTGTCTTTAGGGAAGAGTTAAACCAGTTGAGGATGGATGAGAAATGTCTTCTCTCTGAGATACAGAATGCTGAAGACATCATAGTTTATACAGAACAAAAATGCACAATTATAAATCAGAAAATTCCTGAAATTTTAGAGCTTGAGAAAACTGAAAAAAACAAGGTAAGACATACTTTTGCTTTACATTTAGGTTTTTTTAAAAGATCAATTTAATCATATTATTTTCCTCTTTCATTACAGATTTCACAACTGAATCTACAAATTGAGAATGAAATGCAAAAGAACAGGACATTGGAGGAAAAGCTGACGTTGCTGGCACAAAATATTGAAAAAACAGTAAGTAATGTTACATCAATGTTTTAAAATGTCAGGTGTTAAGTTACTGGCTATCTTTTCAATTTAATGATGCTTTTATGTGTATGTGTGCTTGGTGATTGAGTTTAGTATTTATTTATTTATGTATTTTTTCTTTTATGGGCTCTTACTGGAGCTATCCATGTTAATGATGTTTGAAGTTGTGTCATCCAAGTTGTTCTGGATATTTAAATTCAAAGAGTATGCAATGCAATCCACAGAAAATGAAAGGGGAAACTGAGGTTTCCTGCTTAGAGGAACTGCTCCACAAAAAACGTGAAGCTTTTGGAGCTCTCTGTAAAGAAAATATGGAGTATGAACAAACCATAGAGGACTACAAGCTGAAGATTCTTCAGAGGTACAATGTGCAAACCAGAATAGAAAAGAAATATTTTTCCCATTTAATTTCACTATTGCATGTTCTTTATAGTAAGTCACTTATGTGTGTTTATCCCATCTGTATACTTTATTCTATGATTTTGCTAGTGAGGAAGCTGTAAAGCAGATGCAAGAGGAGATGAAGCAGATGTGCAAGAAAATCACTGACAATGATGAACAGTGGGAAAAGGCCTTGGAGGAACTGACCCAAGTTGTAGCTCAGCACAGTGATATCCAGGCTAAGCTGGAAGAACAAGAGCAGCTCACCTTCATGGAAGAACACAGAGCAAGGGTCAGCTATAGCTGTTGTGTACAACATATGTTGTGTACAACATATGTTCATTTTCTATCTTTTCTTCATGAGTTGCAGCATACAAAAAAGTCCTTTCCTTCAGTGATGCTTGGTTTTCTTTCTTTGTTTTTACAGGCAGAGGTTGAAAAGTTGAAGAAAGATCTGACAGGTCACAGGACCACAATGGAAACACTAAAGGTAAATTTGTACTACAGATTATTCACCCAAAAATCTTTCAGTTTCACTTAGTCTGAAAAACAATGTGTCTGGAATTACTGATTAAGCGCCAAAGTTTAAATCATAAGTTTTAAACAATCAAAATATGTCAGTGTACTTTAGCAGACTTTGCAGCTTGTGTGGAACCTAATTGAATAACCACGAAGTTGTTACATTAAGAAACTTGACAAAGCTCCATCAACAATAAAAGAACAATAAGAATAAAACATTAATGACTTCTTAATGTGGTTTAAATAAAATCAGCTTACCTTAAATAGACTGTTAAATTCATAGTCTGCTTTCATCTCCTGTAACTGTTTTTACCTGTTGTGGGTGTTTTTTAAGAGTTAAGCACAATTACATTTTGCCTTGTAATTTTTGTCTCCTTCAGACTCAGTGTGTAAATCTCAATGAAGAACTGAAGGAGCAGCAAAGAAGTTCAGAACAAACCAACCAGCAACTTCAGAAAGAATTAGAAGTTGCATCCTTAACAACAAATGCTCTAGAGGCAAAAGTTGAGGTACGACTTGAACATAGTTCCTCATTACCTGAAGGTTATTTGTAAATAAAGTTAGCTTTTAAGTATTTTAATACAACTTATTTTGTTTTTTTGTTTCTTTTTTGTACAGAAAATAAAGAGATTGACAGAACATTTGGAAATGGTGCAGTGTGAACACAACGAGACATTAATCAAGCTGGGGCAGGAGAAAAAACTCACATGTGACAAGATTAAAGCTGCTCAGGTAAAAATGGGAAGTTGCATTGAATTGTTTGTCTTGAGTCATAGAACAATTTGTGAGAGGATTTACACTGTGAAGCTCACTGAGCATAGAGACAGTCATAGCTATTTGTCATGATTTCTTTTGTTGGAAAATATAATTTCTTTGTCTTACCAAAATATAGTTAAGTAACTTCTCTTTAACTGTTTCCCTTTATTTACAGGATTTGCACTGTGCCACCATAAAGAAACATGACAGTGCTGTGGGTAGGATCACTGAGCTAACTACTAGAATTGAAGAATACCGGGATGCTTCAGATAAAATAGAAAAATCTGTTGAAAGAATGCCAGAAATGGTAGCAGAACTGCAGTAAGTTACAGGACATGCTCATGTTAAGCAAAGGATTCACATTTTTTTTAAATTATCAACTTTTCCTAATAAAAAGCTAATATTACCACTTAGACAGTCCTACGTGAATATAACGCTAAGATGACCAATTTTTATGTGATAGAAAACTTGTTTATGACCGCTACAAACACCCTCAAGAAAAGCATTGTACAGCTTTCTGTTTGATTTCTTTTTGCAGAAGTGATTTGAATTTGTTGGAGTTCAAGAACAAATCAGCTGCTCACATAATGAGCACCTTGCAGTCTGATATTAATAACTGGAAACAACGAACACAGCGATCCATGCAGACACACACGGCTCTTGTTACAACAAGAAAAAAGCAAATGGAAAACACCAAGGTAAAAAAGAAAAAAAAAATTATGTTACACTAACTCTTTGTAAATACATGACTTTTTGTGTCAAAATACTGTGAATCCACAGATGAGCTGTAAAAAACATCTCATTGTTTATTTGTTTTTGGATTAGTGTCAGCACATTGCTTGTCACAGTACTTCCCTTAAGATACGGAGAAAAGAGTAGTGTGCAATTAAAATTACAAGCCATGGTCAATCTCGTTTAAGTGTTTTTGCCACAAATGACAACTTGCTGTTGTTGTAGTATTTTTGTCTGGATGAATTTGATGATGCATGCAGTGGTGAGATGCTGTGCTTATTTTATTACCTGTAGGTCAACATTTTCAGCAGCAGTTTGAATGTAAACGCACAGATCACCACATAAAATAAGTATATCATCTTGTATGTTTATATCATGAAACAGACTTCTGAAAACATGAATCTGCTCTGCACAAAATAGCATGCATTTGAACACTCCTTTGTAAGAGAAAACCCCTATTTATTGCAAGGTTTTCATCTGCAGGATTATCAGCCCCAGCCAGAGCCTCTTTGCTGATGGGGGTTTCACATGGCTTATCTAATGTGAAATCGCCATGTGGTATATAGTTTCATTAAACGGTGATCAAGAAGGCATTAGTTCAAAACAAGAAAAGGCAATGGAGCTTAAGCTGCCATGCATCCAAGTGCAGCAACTTTAAAGAAGTTGTTGGTGTGAGACAATTTAAGAATTAGAAGTCTTCCTCATAGACACAACTCCCATTAGCTAGATAAAAGTTAGCCATGCAAAAAAGGGTTTAGTCTTTTAAACTTGACAAAATAAGATGATATAAAAACAATACTTCTTACTAAATAAAAGAGAGTCTCAGGTTCCTAGGAAATTGGTCACTTTAATCACTGAGACCAATATAAAGAACACATAATGTCTATATTAGCATAACATAATAAGCAGAGTGTGCATTCGGAAATCACAGTGCATGAAGCAGAATGATTAGACACCTTCAAATATGAGAATTCTTCTAAATATGCTGACTACAGCTCCTTTGGTCTACACAAACTGTTACAGGTCCTTCTGGAATCTTATATGTGGCAGTATTTGGTTATTATTCTGCATTTGCTTGTTACTATTACAGATAGAACTACAAGGTATGTCCTGGGGAAATAGATTGGTTTGTGAGGAATATCTGGTCTCTTCTATTCAATCCATAAATATGAGAAAGGTGTTCAGTTTTCAAACATGCGCCTATGTTTTGATTTGATCAGGGCTTGTCGTTTGGCGAGGACAAAGTAAACAATGCAAACTGCCGACGCTATCAGTTTCTTATGGGCAATGAAGTGTAATTTGTTCCATTTACACTTCACAACAGCATCAGATGGGCTTTGTCAGTGCTGCATGGAGTAATTAAACCTGAAATCAATAGCAGGCATTTGTCATGTTTACAGCCCCTCTTCCTGCTGGGTTAAACTCATCACTTTAGTGCTGTTCTGTTTTACTGCAGAGACACACTTCATTATGTCTGCAGGTACAGCTGAGATATTCACACATCCACTTGTCCAGTACTCAGGAAACATTGTTCAAATGAAAAGAGGACATGCACAGAGTCTTCCTCACTGTGATTTATTTGCTTGATTTCACAAGGAACTGTCCACATTTCTATGCCTGTTGTTTGTGGTTCTTTACACAGCACAAATATAGGATGTGTGAATTGTATCACATACACAAGCAGCAGATCAGTGTTAAAGCTAAAATGTCTCTTGGTGTTGTTTCTATAGAGTACATAGTATAGTATATAGTACATAGTTTAGTTTACTCGTTTATATAAAATGTTTTTATAAGTAACTTTACAATGCTTGTTTTGAAACATGAAAACATTGATCAGTATGATCATTCATAAAACAGTATTTTACATCTGTTGAAAATCATTATGCCTCAGCTCCGATTTGATCATTGGTCTCAAGCCATACAGTCATAGCAGTAAACAAACCAACACAACAACGTTACTGAGCTGTTTTTCTCCAATTGTAAAGTTTCTTTTTAAATGTGAAACCTCCCTGGTTTCTGTGAATGAATGAATGAATGAATGAATGAATGAATGAATGAATGATACTGTGGGGTTCATTATCATTATCATTCATCATAGGCTAGTTGGTTTCTGCATCAGTACTAGCCTTGTCAAGCCTTATCTCTTCTATTTTGAGCATGACAACAGATCCTGATTAAAAATGGCTACTATGTATCATGCTAGAATTCTATGTTCCTGAAATCCGCCTCAATCATTCATTCACACAAGGCTGCAATTTTTTTCTTCCCAAGTTTTAAATACCACAACAATTCTTGTTCTTAGGTTGGCTCAAAATGTTTCCTGAGGGTTCCACAAATGAAAGTATGCAAGCTTAAATTGGAAAGAAAACAGAAATTAGTGTTAGTATTGACATATACCCTTCAGTACATTTCCATTGGTAATGTTATGCAAGTATGTTACAGGTGGAGTGGATACAGTACTGGTCTGCAGCCGACTTTGCACTTGCATGCCCCTTGGTGTTTTTTTAAATAGTCAATTTAATAACGTGTTTACTTAACATTTAACCTGAACCCCTTTTCACTTGTATAGAAAGGACTGAAAAATGCGCTGGAGGAGAACAAACAGCTGGCACAAAAGTATGAAAGTCTTCAGAAAATCCTCATGGATGTCAAAGAGGAGTCACTGTCTGCACTAAGTGAAAGAAACCATGTACATGAGTCTTTTCACTATTACACACAGGTACAGTTTATATAACCTTTGATTAAATCTTCTTTCTCTTACCCTCCATCTCTTTTTAATTATGTTTGATGAGTTATGATTGTTACTGCTGTCCCTGGTGCTTTGTTTGTGGTATTTGTCTTTACATCCGCAGTAATTAAAATAAGTTTTAGTTTTGCATCCAGTTAGGAGATTACTGCAGCAGTGTAATAATGATTAGATAACTTGAGTGGAGGAGGACGATGAATGTGACATAATGTAATGATAGCTGTGTATTTGGTACCAAAGGGAGTAAAGCGAGAGGTTGATGGCACATGTAAATACTATAACATCTCCATTCTCCTAATCATTGTTTTGTAAGGTGGTCAGAGATTAATTTTTTTTATTATTGCATTACAAATTTGCTTTTGCTCATGGCATCCATTGGTAACAGATCAACAAGAAACCAGTTGAATGTGCTTTCAGTGCTGAAATAGCACCAGAGATCATGACTAGTTAAGGGGGGACAACTCAGCAACATTTTAGGTTTTAATCTTTATAGTTTTTGACACTTTTAAACTGGAATAGAATTACCCATGACAACCGTAACACAAGGAAGAAGCCACACTGTTCCAGCAAATAAAAAAAATACATATTATTTGTTCCAAAAATGACTAATACCTTTACTTGAGCAATTCCTCATCTAACTGCATGAATGTTATCAAGTGAAAAATGCATGCAAATATAAAATCCTGTGGACAGGATTTTCCACGCTCATGATCAAAGCCTGATTTTCTTTTACTCTGGATTCAGCCTTCACCGTTTTTGTTTGTTTCAAGTCTACACTCCTACAACAGCAGCCTCTCAGCTTATGTTTTATGTCTAATTTTAGCTTTGTGACAAGCTTATGATCAACAATGTATCAGAGATATAGATGTTGACCTATCACATTTAATCTGATTGATGCACAAACATTCAAGCACACTTCTCTCCTGTTTTAAATATTCAATTATCATCATAATGTCTGCATATTATGTTCTAGTTACCACAAAAATTACACAATGTGATTGTCCTTAATTGATTTGTTTATAACTCGAAGCAACAAGGTAAATACATTTACCATAGCCAGTTAATTTTTGTGTCAGATAAGCTCATAATCTCATGTTATATTCATCTGTGGGACAGAATAAAATCCATCTTGTAAATGTAACCAATTTTACAACAGAAAAAACTTTAAATTCACATATATAGGTATGATAAATGTACTTGTCTAATCTTAGCAGTCTTTACAAGTTATAACTATGTTAAAATACATTCAGTTAATTCTTAAACTGTTTTTTTACCTATGTTTCAACACAACAGCCTTATCTGATGCTGAAATAATAATATATAACTAAATAAGTGAAGTATATAGTATTAATCTTGAATAACAGGCAGTGGTGCAGTGGAACTTAATACATGTAACCCTGCTTGCTACATGTCTCTGGCAGTTAAATGAGTTTTTCTATTTTATGTTTTTTTTTTTTGACTAATATAATGTGCTTAAGTATACAAAATAGCATTTGCCCCTCCTCAACCATCTACGCCTGTAAAATGTTACCTACACATCAATGTGTTAGTAATAATCATTAATTAGTATGAAATATAATAACTCTCAAAAGGACATTTGTTTCCACAAGTGGACTCTACTTTAATGTCAGTGACATTTTTCAAAGATTTTCACTTATAATGAATTAGGTTCTCAAACTTTGTCCACCATGAATTCAAAAAGTCTGTTTGGATGTAGGGTAAATGGTATGAAAAACAATATACTCTAAATCAATTATATTGATTACTTTTGGTACACAGGATGGGTATAACCCAACAACAAACATCAAGATGTTTAACTGCAGAAATTCGAGAACATCATGAGATAGTAACATACTGTAGAGCACTTTACTTTAACACTGATGCATATTTTACAGATATGTCTTAGATACAGGCAATTTAACTTAACAGTTCCCTTGAGTAACACATCTTAAATTGTGGAGTGTCTTGTGATGAAAAACAAAGACAAAGGTGTGTGTCCTGTTATTTGATTGACTAAACAACATACATTATTTACATATAGTATTTACCAAATGTAAATTTAAGTGTAAATGTATTTATCAAAGTTCAGAAAGAATATACTAAATTCTCATTTGTAAATTAAAATTCACACGATTAATTTGGATGTGGTTTAATTTGCCTGTATGCTGTCCCATCAAAACCTTGTTGAATGCACTGTACATGTAAGCATTGCCCTGTTTAAGCAGAGGCTTTCAACTCTTAGGTTTTAACAGGGTACACCATAAAGAGCATTCTTGTTATTGTCTTTCCTTCAGGAGCTGATGACTGAGCTAATTCGCTTTAGTTTTCAATGCACTGGGGAACACATTGCCAAGCAATGATAAGCTTTGTAGGAAGAGTAGAGAGATGGAGGGGAAGAAAAGCAATGGCATCTATCAGAATTTAAACCTCTTTGCTTGAAACTGTGTTCAAATAATAAAGCAAGCAGCATGTCTTTCCAAGAGACTAGGAATAATTTCTGGTTTCAGTGGGGGGTTCATGACTTTGTGTGTATGTGTAAAATATGTCTTGAGGGGATTGGTATAAAGTTAAACTGGGTGAAGTAGAAATATTTTACTCATCAGCTTTGCAGTCACAGAGTTTGCCTCGGCTAGAACAAAACTGCTGAAGCATTTAGAGAAAATTAACCCCCCATCCTGGCAGCCAGATGTGACTGGATTCTGATGAGTGCACACGAGTGGGCAGAGAAACCAAGAGACTGTGAAATTCCTGTCAGGCCCGTGTACTGCAGAATGGGCTATTGACTGCTTTCTCTATTCCCCTCCATCATTCTTCTTGAACACTGCCATTAATTTCCTCTCCTGCCTTACCAATTCCTTTTCTCTGCCTTCTCTCCCCCTAGCTCTCTTTGTTGCAAAAGAGGATGCACAAAGCTTTGGAAAAATACTTCGAACAACGCAACCTCTACAGCCAGGCTGAACTGGACCGGTGCCAGGCTCTTTCCCAAGAGAACGACCAGAAAATAAAAGCAGTCGAGGTATTTGTACATATACATGTAAAACAAGCTGGAAATCTGCACCAACTGCCCCCATTCAACTAAACAGCAAAACCCTTTAGTCAACTTTCATGCCAGTGCAGGTATTCTACTGGATGGAAGCATATTCTTTTGCATACTACAGTAACTCCCTGTTATGCTTGGCATTGTTTGAGTCTCATATGGCTAGTCAGTTGCCTTGTGTCTTCTTTGCCAGGCAAGAGCAGCCAGGCAAACATCCACCAAGGCTTCATGCCTCACTGCTGTGGTGAAGTTGAAGATGCCACTCTTATATTACGGTCTTATACATTCACTCATCAGATCGCAGACTGATGTGATGGATGAGGTGTGTGCTAGACATCCTGCCGAGTGACCCTGTGTCTGAGGCTGGGTCTGCCTCTCTTAATAACTCTATATACACACATCATGTCTGGTCACAATGTATTAACATCTCAGCCTGTTTTCTGTTTGTCAGGGATGTTCTTGACTTTATTGTTAATTTACAGTTCCCGACACCACATGGAGGATATCCACATGTTACAGCTTCCTTTTCTTTGTGGATATGATAACCTTCTGTCTGTCTTGCACAAGAGTATGAGCATATTCTGCAAGGTTGAAAAGTAAGGATCTTCAATTAGAAGATAATCGGTGTCTAATCTGTGCTGTGATGTGCGATGAGGTCAAAACGGACAGAGGAACAGTGATGAATCTTTATGAAATTTCCTGTCCAGATTTACCACAGAGTCAGGTGCCGTGCAACCATACTATGAACTACTTATACTTTTTCTTTAAACTTTATTTGAACATTAGCACATACCAAGTCTGTAATTAGCAGTGTTTATCATATGCAGTCATTGATTTTTATTTTAGTTTAAAATTCATATTTTGGAGTGCCTGATGAAAATGCCATTAAGTGGTTTCCTTCTCAGTTCCTTCTTCTCTGACTGCTGACATGTTTTTTTTTTGATGGGTCTGGTCCAGACATTACAGGGAGCAGCCATGTCTCAGCAGCCCTGCCTCAAAAGGCCCCAGCAGATCACAGCTCAAGGCAGGGAGGAGTGGGGCACAGGGGGAGGAGCTATCAGAGAGCTGCAGAGTGTGAAGGACAAAAGAGCTGGTGTATTCAAGCGCACCACACCGTCAACTGTCACAGCTCTGCACAGGGTCCATCAGAGCAGGCAGCACTCACTTTAACTTTAAATAGGCTCCTGAAGAAGAGTCCAGCACAAGGTCTATCATTCTCAAGGAGAAATAACCCCTATTAGTTAAAAAAAACCTTTAGGAGTATATGAACAGGCATTAGTACAAAGTCTGAATGATTACCTAATATTAAGACCGCGATAGTAAGGAGTACGGGGACACACAAGGACTCCGAACAGTTTCATGAAACACAGATTATTTAGATCAGCTGTCAGTTTATAAGAAAGAAATGAAGAAATCAAAAGAACTGATACCGGTTGTAACTGGAGTTAAACCAGGCTGAATCCTGATGAGGCCTGTACTAATCCATCATGTCCACTTAACCCCACAAGCAGAACATAAGAAAGGTCAGGTTAGCACTTTCACAGCTAAAGCGCTCCATTCAGATGCCAAATGGCAGTTTTCTCAAACCTAGCTTGAGGGAAGGGAGGCTGGGGAACCCTAGGGTGGGTGGGTGGGTGGGAATGGGTGGGGGAGCAGTTGGGGGGTAGCAGGCTGTCATCCTGTTACACTCTTGCCAGAGCTGGCAGTTCAGCTTTGTGTTCTGTGAGTTTACACTAGGGATGGCATAATTGACAATGGCTAACAGCAGAGAGCAGTGCAGAGCCTTGTTGAATGGCCAGTAATGATTGGAGCAGACGCCCACTGCCCCAGTCCCAGGGGACAGTAATCCAAGATCCTGTTTCTGATATAATTGTTAGTCAGAGAATTTCTGCATGGCCAGGCTGGTTCAGATTCCCAAGCTGGTTGACACTGCCAGGCAGTTTAATAGAAAAACTGGATGCTGAGGTTTTTAAAACAGAGGAGCACTGAACCTGGACATGGTTCATCAGGAGTGTCGTTCTGCTTCCCCATGAAAATAAGAAGAAGATGGTAACTTTACTCTCACTCTGGTAGACTCATCAGCTATGTGTGGGATGCACACAGAGAGATGATTTGATATTTGTTCTATTTACAATTTAACCTGTTTTCTTTTATTCTTTGTATTCCTTGTTAAAACAGGAGGGGTTGTCAGAAGAAATTCAGCTCATCTCAGCATTCCTACAATCCCTGCAAGATGACTCTACTACCACTGATGATGCTGGGGTGAACAAACAGGCCAGTCCAGATGCTGCTGGATCGAATGAGTAGAGTTCATACAGCAGTGTAATTGGACATTCACCTGTACCAGACAACTTACTTACCCTAGCACGCTTCACTATTCCCCCCTTCTTTACTTGCAGCAAATCCATAACAATGAAACAGGTGACTTTCATGCTGCTGTCAGGACTGATCTAATTTTAGCTGGGTGAATGATTGCAATTGGCTTTGCCTCATCAGATAATTAATCTATGTCACCATTAATTGGAAAAGAGAATAATTACAGGCAGTGTTGACAGAAATTCTACGCTTCTCCAGATTTCAAGATCTAATTACAACTAGTGAAACCCCATGACCTTAACTAGCACTTAGTACACCTTGACCACCTTGACCATGCCCATGTGAAGACCACTGTCTCTTAAAAATCCCTGTTTTTGTTGCGGCACCCCACACTCTTTCTCTTTCTTCACTTACCGAAAGCTGTCTCCCTCAATCACTTTTCAATATTCAATCTTAATTTTGTGGAAGTTTAGCATTTTCAATGAGCTGGAGATGAATGATTAATGCATAAATTTAAATGCTTCATTTTGTCCATGGATCATTAGTTAAGTCCTTTGTGGGAAGGACCTGAGAAAGGAGTGAAAATTATTGAGACATTAGCCTGGAGCAATCCAGGGGTAAATAGTGTGCACAAAAGGATGTTGTGTGCGCACTATCCAGTGGCTTTCTAAAGAACCCTGGGGAAATGCTGTTTTCAATTTGAAATCTTAACTGAATCACATTTAGTTCTTGTAGAAAATTGATTTTTGTTTCATAGTGTTTAAACTGTGTCACACTCTTAGGTGTTATTATATATATATATATATATATATATATATATATATATATATATATATATATATATATGAGGAAACCTAAATAGTAATGTAATGTAATCTATTAACTGTTCTCATAGAAATGGAAAGAAGTAAACAGCATTGGTCAAATTTTTCCTGAAAAAGTAAAGTTGTTGTGTCCAGATGCTGCTGTTGATTTTGATATTTTTATTATTGGTGTTTTCAGCCTGCTTAAAAATATTGTATGTCATCCTCTACTTCTGTCTGTGTTGATAAAGGTGCTGTTGTTTTGTTATTTAGCCAGATGCCTCCCAGCTAGTGGGGACAGAAGGGGGCAGTATGAACACGACAATACTGGAAAGATAACAAACCATCACATAGTGTAGTTTGCTGGTAACATTTTATTTAATGTGGCTTTTAATTTTTAAATTAAGCCTCAAAAATATTCAGCCATGTGGGTTATTATCACAATTGATTTATTAACCAAGAACTCTACTAACTTTATTTTAAAAAAAGTACATTTCTTTAGCGTTTTAGGAAACTTTTCTTACAAGTTTTTTTTTTTCACTTAAACATATACTCTATTACACTTACAAAATACAGAAAATTAAACATACTGATAATAATGTGATACTTTAAGAGCAATGATACCGCTTTCTCCCAAAAGCACTCATTTAATCCCAGATTATATTATTTAGATATTTCCCTCCATTGATGCTTGCTTTGATTGTTGTTCTTTGTAATACATCAAAGCTGAGATGGAGGATTTCTGTAGTTTTGTGTAAAGGCACTATGTGTAAGAGACATGTTAGGAAAATCTGATTTACTGGAAGCATGATTCTGAATTTCAGCCTGGCACCACCATGCAGACAGTGTGTCCGTTTCATTTCGTTTCACTTCAGTAAACACTTTTGATCACTGAAGTGAAGCTGCGCAAATCAGAGCAACGTTCCGTCTCCTCAAGCTAAACAAAATTCTGCTTTGAGTTCCTTTTAATAACCAGGAAAGTGGAGGTGTCCTCTGAAACCATCCTGTCTTTGTTCATGAGAAAGTGGAGAGTTGAGCCATGGAGCTGATGGAGTCAAGGAAAGAATGTGAGCTGAGAGAGGTGCCACTGTGTCTAAAATATCAATGAGGGAGATGCTGCCAAGTTTTGGAGTACACAAGGGAAAATAGGCTTTCTGTTAACATAGGGATGTCCCAGGCGGTAAACTGCGACATTTGGTTACTGCTGTTACTGCTGATATTTTGATTTTTGCTTTATGTTATTTTTAATAAATCATTTGAAACAATCTTATTCAGACATAGTACTCATTCAGTACAGCATTTCTGTAGACCAGCAGTTTTTTTAATAGAGTTTATTTCTTCAAACTTTAAGTAACTACAGCACCTGTCAGTCAGTCATAGTTCACAACTTAACAATACAGTGGAACTGTGGGTTTGCCCAGGTGAGTCTTTCATGTGGAGCTCTGCAGAAAACATGACAAACAAATTAATCAGTATAACAATACATGTTCCTTGTGTTTCCACACTCATTTGATTTCAAAGATATTTATCTTAAGAGGATAATAATTTGTGAAAGTCTCTGACATTTGTGGCTAGCTAGCATGATAATAAATCCATGGCTTGGAACATTTTTTAGTTAATTAGAGTCAATCAATCCAAACTTTGCTCACTTACCGGTGTGAAACCGGAGTATAATGAGCAGAAATCAGCATGGTGATTGGAAAACACAAATTACAGCTGTTAAAGAGAAACTCATCCACTTTTCTTCTGTTGAAACCAATGCCTGCTGCGAGGATTTAAAATTAGCAAGGCATTCCTTTAATGGATGTTGTGGGAATGTGCTCTTCTATAATTAAAAAAAACCTTTTAATATCCTCATAGGATGAAATCAGAGGTGTTAGTATGATTGCATAGCAGCTGTTTTAAGATGAAGCATTGGTCAGCTGTCTTAATAAGAATCTTTAGTATATTTATTTTTCATAATTTCTTGTTCCCACTTTTCATAACACTACTCACATGATGTATTAGTAACATTTTTTCTGTTTATCTGCATTATGAGCAACTGAAGTAATACTACATAATGGTGTGTGACCATACAGTTGCAGTGAGGTGGTCAGCACCGCTGCATCAGTAAGATCATGTGGCATGTTAATGAACTTCCCCTGATATATGAGGCAGTCTTTGCTTCTAAAGGGTGTGTATATCTCAATGGTCAGGGCTACATTCATATATTCTTGACATATTCCATGCACCTTACATCCATGGTGTAATGATGTGAGTAATGACCTTGTGATGTTAACAGCACCCTACAATAGGATCTTTATCTAATCTGGGCTTAACAGACAGCAATATGACACAACCTGGCTGCTGGTGACCACAATGTATATGACCTCGCTGCTGGATGTGATTTTCTCTCAAGAGCTCTTGGAAAGGGAGAGCTTATGTTGTTGAGCTCATGTCGTCAAGGCTGGTAACAGCAGCTTGCTATTGTATTAATTATTGTCAGGGAATCCAAGGGGTGTAGATAATACAGAATGCACTGGTTGGTCCCATTTGTTTCACTTGTCAGTGGAGTGAATAATTGGGAGTGCTGACCATATTAGACACAGAGAATTTCTAAAAGATATGACTTAAACAGTTGCAACACAAACGCAGGGCTTGGAAATTAAAAAGCTTAATGTTTGAGAATTTCAAATCAGTATGTAATAATTTGCTTGCTTCTCACTGCCAAAGGAATTTACTGAAGTTTAACTCTTGACAGTAACAATTCTGATTCACAGTAAAACATACAATTTAATATGATGTGCTTTCTTACAGAAATTGTGTTTATTATTTTATGTGTGTCCAGGATAAAAGAGTTTGTAGTATTGCTACAGAATATTTATTAACATAAAACCTAGTATCAGGTATTTTACACCCTGACTTGTTTTTTTAAAGGCTTGAGAACATTGATTCTGCTTTAGTAGAAGGGGGCTGCTAATACAATGGGGCTCATCTTGCAATTCTCCCAAGGAATAACTATCAGTCCTGCTACAGCAGCTTCAGCGTCCCTTGGTGACCGCGCCACTGAGTCCATGCTCGCTCCATCGCACCCCACTCCACGCCTGCTGCCACCCTGAAGGTAGATGCATCACGCTGGGGAGACTGTGCAACAGCAGCCCCCTTTTCTCCCTCCAGCCCTCAAACCTTCTCCACAGTGCAGTGGCCTCCTGCAGCCCCTTGCACAACTTTGGGTCTCCATTATATAGCTCCAGATCCAACAGTCCAGACTCTCCCTCAGGTGAGTCCCTACAGTACCTCCATGTGTCCTCCCACCTGAACTGCACAACTGGTATCCTTTTGTCATTTGAGAATGCCACACACACAGACACACACATACTCCTGTGCTCACTCTGGAGGGGACACCGCCTGTTCCTTTCTGCTCACCTCCCGGCTGCTGGCTGACTCTCTGAGCCGTGTCTGTGGTGGCTACGCCATGTGTGGGGGATCTAGGGGTTTAAAACAGCAGGCCTTCCATACTCCCTGAATGGCAAATATATGTGCTTCCAGTTTATTACACAGTGGATGTTTAAATAAATCATCTCTGACTAACTTTTATCTAAAATGACATGCACACATTAATCAGTCCTAATTTTGAAATACTGTTTATGATAAAAAAAAAAAAAAAAAAAACAACAAAAAAAAAACAAATAAAAAAACTCCCCATAAGACTGGTTATTACTCATGATAAACTAAATCTACAACTTTTCAGGACAAAGCTACTTTGGAGAGATTATAAACTGGTGTGTTTGCTTGCATAGAGAGGCTTCCAATCAAAGCTCCTCACAGCACTTTTCCACATCTGTTTATGTATTCAGTCAAGTCACATCAGAGTATAATATTTATATATGTGAAACCAAAGCGTGAACAATTCTGATCTGATAAAATGGTTGGATGAAAGGGTTGCATTAAATGTTAATCAATAATATAATAGAAATGTAACTGCTAAAATCCTCCCGGTTAGTATTTATTGTAATATGCAGTTTCCACACAAGTTTTTTCCTATAAAGGCACCCTTCAACATTTTCTCTTTCTTCCTTTAATATTTTATTTTCCTTATCACAAATAAAATCCCTTTAAACTATAATACTTTCACAAATTACAACTTTCACTTTATAGGTTGCCATACCACACCACACTTAGTTAACAAAATATTTTACAAACAAGATGATATCACCCCCTCCATGATATTAATATGATATGTTCTCTGATCTGTAAACAGCTGGTTATCTTGCTTTTCCACGATAAGAGAAAGTGCTGAGGATTTACGCTTGGTGAGCACATTTGGGCTGAATCTTTCACACGTCACAAATTGCAGATGGGAAGCAGTGATCTTGAACAGCCGATCACATTTCCGTGACCATCTGACACCTTCCATTTAGGAAAATAATACTTTCTATCTTAGCATACCCCTCTGCAACAGCCAGCTAAAGGAATTATGCCTGGTAGACTTTGCTATTCACAACTTTGAAGCTTCTCCTTTTGTTTCATTACACTGATTAGATTAAATGCTTACTCTTTAATCAGTTACCTAAAGACAAAATAATCCTAACAGTTTTATATGTTATTTTTCTATGTTATAGTATAACATTGTTCTGTTATAATAAAATAAATGATTATTTTAGTATGACTGAAAGTTGTGTTCAAACTGAGACTAATAAGTAAAAAGCTTATTAACATTTCATTGAACAAAGTAGTTGGTCAATAGCTTGGATTTGTGTTTACTCATAAAAACACATACAGTACAGTATTTAAATCCTGTTTGTTATTTATTCTTTCATCTCCCTCCTTGTTTACATGAAACAAAAAGACTTTTTACCCATAGAGTTAGATATGGTATGTGAGTAATATGACAGATAAAAATGAGTCGGGTTAACTGGTACAGAGAGTTGTAAATCACTGTAGTGTGATTCTCAAAGGGTTTAATTAGTCTAGAAATTCTTCTCTTATCTGATGACCCCCCTCCTCCTGCACACTGCAACAACTTACAACTATAAACGCCCTGCAATCTGAAGACCAGTGGCCTCAGGAGACTGAGTTGCTACAAAGAGCTGAAAGAGTTGGAAATGGTCATTTTATTGCATTAGAATAGCTCGCTCGAGACTTGGGTAATGTAGTGCTAACTGAGAGCCAGTAAAGAAAACAGTATGTGGCTCCAAAGTGAAGTACAGTGAATTACTGTAATGCTCTGCAGTGACAAGACCTCTGAAAACGAGGTTACACAATAATGGTAGTAAACAACAATCTAAACTGTTTCTATAGTAGTTTCAAACCTCTAATTAATATTACAGTACTGTAGTTGTCCTTCAGTGGTGATGATTATTTGAGATGCAATGCACAATCTAATCATTCATCTCAGAGTTCACATAGAATGAATTCTCTCTCTATAACTGCAAGCGGGGGGATATGCTGATGCCGGCTGTGTGCTTGTCAAGCACTTAAACATCAAACAGTGTTGCGATTCCATTTATTATAAATGCTACCTATATATGTGGCCTGTTATTGCTTGACGGTACCATGGTGTTGCTCTATTTCATACTACATGAACAAACCCATTTATCCCTATCTGTCATTTTCATAACTTGTGAGGCAACTGTCACTTCTGGTCCCATGGGAGTCCTGTATGTAAGTTTATTTACTCTAATTGAGCGCATTGTTTAATTGACAGTTTACGGTCCTAATAAGTGATTCCTGATTTTGCACTTATATGGGTTATAGAAGGGAATTTAAATTCATATATTAAGAATAGATGTCTTTGTTTCAAATGTTAGACCATAAACTGGAGGGAGTTTGGATGATGTGACTGCATGAAATCAGATTTAAGTGTAAAGTAGCACCAAAACTACTTTTTCAATAGTTTATTGTGGTGACAGATACTGTGTGATTTATTAATCAACATCTTTTAATCTATTTTTCTTTCTCTCTCTTTTTGATCTTACAGATCGAGTGGAATTCTGGAGCAGGTGAATATAGAACCAGGACTTTTACACACATCACACTACTGTGCACTGATGGATGCTGTCTTAGGTTCCATACCCTTTGTGTTTTCAGGCCTGCAGCAGGGCTTCAGGTTGTTTTGACAATGAATAGATCAAGACAAGATTTCATGAAAATACTCAATGTTATCTCAGATTTATGTTGTTTTGTAACTTTAAATCACTTTGGAAATGTGTGTGGTATGTGAGCTTATGCTTTTGTCACGTTTAAATAATAAAAAAAAAAAAGGAAATTCATATGCTTTTATTCAACATCCAGCACAGTAAACACTGCATGTGCATTATGGTGCCAATTATTTATGTTACAGATGCAAAACTTGAGTTTGTGTAAAGCACCTTCTTTTGAAGGACTAGTGGGAGCAGAAAGAGATGAAGGGTTATTTTGGCGATGGAGATTAAGGCAGGGGCTTTTTGTCATTTGTGCGAGACAAGCCATTCATCCATCCAGTTCACAGCCAAAAAAAGGCTGGTCCCAGAAATTAGCAGTTTCAGCTCAGCAGCAAAGTCGTCGGGCTGTGAAGGCAGAGAGAAATTGACTAATTAGCAATGCGCACTAAAACTTGACGGTTCTCTCTATAACAGCGAGGCAAAGACTCGGTTTTTCTCCCCCTTTCTCTTTTCTTTCTTCCATAGATGTTTGAAATCGCAGTCATTTACGCTCGACAGTTTTTACAATAGCCTTGAGCCATAATTTTGCGAGTCTCTCCAGCATCCATACCCCTGCATGGTCTCTCTCCACCGGCCATGCACGACCGTTTCTCTCCCCAACCGTGGATTTCCTATTACTCTCGTTACGACTCACTGAGCCCCAGGCCCAAGGATAATGATGTGTTGTTTCTTGGTAGCATAATTTGTCACACGTATATTTCTTCTTCTTCTTCTCTTGCAGAAAGCACAGCTCCCTCTCACACACTCACACACTTCTTGTTAATTCTGAAGAACAAATGATCAACGTTAACAAATAACCTGAAATAGTGACTTTATGAGTTGGAATCAATGGTTATTTTGAGACACCGACCATAGACTTTAAAGGAAAGAACATTTTTTAAGAAAAGGGGAGAACAAAGGAATATTCAGGAGATATTGGGAACCTGAAGCTTACTTTCTTTTTGTGAAGAGCTGAAGTCAGGTAAGTTTGGCTCCTTCTCAGGCAAGCTGCTCACATCATTTAGTTGTGACAGGCGCTTTTAGAGAATCTGGCGACAACGTTACAGCACGCTTGTGTCAAGTTTGCTAACATTACGCACATAGTAATAGCTTATTTACAGCCTAACAAACAACAGCCGCACATATTTTTTTTTAACTTTACCGAAAGCTACATTTCAGTGATTATTTCTCGATACTCACGCCCGCTTTACACAAACGCCAAACGCACCCGTACAGCTGCTGACGGCTCGCAGACAAACTAATTGCTTTTGTATGACTCCGTTAAATCTCTGCGATGTGAAATGTCCTCATTGTGGAGGTGTGCAGGAAGACAGAAGAATGGATATGTGTTAGCTGAATGCTGCATGCTCTCCATCCACCGTGGCGGCTGTCTCTTTCCCTGCGCCCCTACAACTTCAGCCGCGTTACCGAGAAGAAAAGCGCCGCAGCGGCTCCGTTTCCTCCGTTTTTGTTTTTGACAGCGCCCTTCAAACCTCAACCTCCATTTAAACCATCTTGTTCTCGAGTTAAGAATGAATAAGAGTGGCACACCGTGGGAACTGCTGCGGTTTTGTTTGTTGCTTTACGACCAGAGCTCAAAGTTGAAAGCGCCCGGAGCCGTATTGGATGCAAATTGTCACCGGCTGGTGTGTCATGAGGACTGTTCCCCACTGGATGGACGGGCGATCTGTTCAATAAGTTATTGAGAAATCTCTTGTAATAGCTGACCTGTAGCATCTGTGGGCGACGTGTGATGTGTAAATAAATGACCTGAGGTAAATGGCTTGCATGGTTTATTTTTTGCCTAGGTGGCGTTCACCGTCAGGAAGTCATGTCCAGATCGGGGGATAGAACATCCACCTTTGACCCAACACACAGTGACACCCTGCTGCATGGGCTCAACCTCTTATGGAGAAAACAGCTTTTCTGTGATGTGACTCTCACTGCCCAGGGACAGCAGTTCCACTGCCACAAAGCTGTGTTGGCATCCTGCTCGCAGTATTTCAGATCTCTCTTCTCATCCCACAATGTAATCAACAACGAGGGAAGCAAGGGAGACCAGGGCAGCAGTGGGACCCCCTCATCCTCTCCTGATGACAAGCTGATGACCACCAGCTCCAGGCCCATCAATAACCTGGTACTCCAGGGCTGCTCCTCTATCGGACTACGATTAGTACTGGAGTACCTGTATACTGCCAATGTTACGCTTTCCCTGGACACAGTGGAAGAGGTGCTTTCAGTCAGCAAGATCCTCAACATCCCCCAGATTACCAAGCTTAGTGTGCAGTTCCTTAATGATCAGATTTCTGTGCAGAACTACAAGCAGATCTGCAAGATTGCAGCACTGCATGGACTGGATGAGACCAAGAAGCTGGCCAACAAGTACCTGGTGGAGGATGTGCTGCTGCTGAACTTTGAGGAGATGTGTGCCATGCTAGATGCTCTGCCGCCCCCGGTGGAGTCAGAGCTGGCTCTCTTCCAGATGTCAGTCCTCTGGCTGGAGCATGACCGGGAGACTCGCATGCACTATGCACCGGATCTTATGAAGAGGCTGCGCTTTGCCCTTATACCTGCTCCGGAGCTGGTGGAGAGGGTGCAGTCTGTTGACTTTATGAGGAGTGACCCAGTGTGCCAGAAGCTACTCCTGGATGCCATGAACTACCACCTGATGCCCTTCAGGCAGCACTGTAGGCAGACCATGGCTAGCAGGTGAGGAAAAAGCCAGATAAACATAAAGATACGCAGAGAATCACACACACATTCATTCACACAAACACATCACAGTGAGCTAAGAGAGTCGACAGAAGGTAATTAAATTTAACACTGTTATCAGATGTCAGCAAATTAAACTCAAGCCATGTTGGTATGTGGTCTTGACTATATTGGGGGTCAGAAGAGTTGTGTATTTTGAGGCCCAGTTTATTGGGGGGGTGGGGGGGGGGCAGTCCTCTAACATAGTGACAACTGTAAACTGTCAGATATCTTGATCGCTACGCTGCACGTTATCCATACTAACAATGCTTTAACATATGCTTAACATGTGCCTTATTGACAAAACACAACTATTTCCTTACATGTCTGTGGAATTGTTTTGTAATCAATGTGGAAAACTTGCAAGAAACTAAAAGTGTATTGTAAATTTCAGTTGTAGAAACTCTCCTAAATGCTGCCATTACATTGTTGCCATGGTAATTATGTAGTTATGGTGCACCATTTATGATCCAAGTGAAAGAGGTATGGCACAACTGTTATTACAAGAAAGAAAAATGCAATACAGAAAAATCAAATTTAGTTTACATATGATTGTCATAAATGCTTCTTCTTAAGTTTCATGTCAAACTCACACAAATATGTCTATGTTTTGCACTTTTAGGAGCTTCTCAGTTGATGAAGGTTATCAGCAAGTTGATTAACTAGAGTGTGTTGTCAGGTGTGGGTCAATGAGCTGATTTGAGCTGATTGAGATAAAAGGAAAAAAAAATATTTTAAATGTCTATTTTTTGTGGGGACAGTGATTTTTGTTATTAATATGTATAATTTTTCAGGCCAGGATTTAAATTTGACAGTGAAATATTGACAGAATGATCTGAATAGAGGCTCATGCAACACATATCTACATTACCCCAATAATAAATCTGTCCTCACATACACACCTAGATGAGCAAGAAATCAGGAATCCTCATAATTAGTTTCACATGCCACTGTTTCTCTCCTCTCAATTAATCACTATTATCTATGTCCAGGGTCTCATTTGCATATGAATAACCCCAAAACATTTCCGAATGGTCCAATATCGGGGAGAATATACCGAGATTTACCCAACTGTAAAATGAAAAATATAAGAGAGTAAAAAATTAAGAATAAAAAATAAATATGTGAATGTGTCTGAACATGAAAGCCAGGTACTCTAAATGTTTTGTACTGCATATTGTAATGAATTTGTAGGTTTGTGGGGAAATCCATTTGGCATCTGATAATGGTCATAGTGGACAGTAAACTATGTGGCTGTAAGGTTATATTCCATGTACAGAAAATATATTACAATTGGTTTGGGGAAGTCACATGAAGCATTGCAGCCAATGAAATGGAGACATTGTAAAGGCAGGTTTATATACTCAGTTGTGCTTTTAGCCTCCAGCATGGCACCCTGTAGGACCGTCCTCGCTTCACACCTAATTGAAAAGATCTCTGTAGAGTACAATAAACCACTCAATAGCACATAATAGGGATGCATATTCTATTTAGAAAATTTTATTAGTTGTCATAATTGTGGCCATATTCTTGTCTGATTAGTTCTCATGCTCAGTCATAGTGCCAGAAAAAAGACCAACAATTCGTTCAGCTGCACTTATTCTTAAAATTTTAAATAAACTGATTAAAGGAGCATATGAATCAAAATACTGATGAAGAAAGATGTTGATATTATATATGTAATCGGATTAGGAAAGACCTACAGCTGTATTGGTTGTGTTTATTTTTGCATTTGCGTGTTTTTTGCCTAATACCTGCTCTGTGTTTTGTAATGCTTCTACACACACCTGCACTTCTGACATTACAGAATCCGTTCCAATAAGAGAATGCTGTTACTGGTGGGTGGTTTGCCTCCTGGACCCGATCGTCTTCCCAGCAATTTAGTCCAATACTATGATGACGAGAAAAAGACATGGAAGATCCTCACAAGTGAGTTTGAAAGGCTCTGCTTGTGTTGTACCTTAGGCATCTTGTGTTAGTGGCTATTATTATGAGAAATAATTGTTCCTATGGATGACTTTAACACAGGTTAATTTCAACAGAATATAAGGGGAAGGAGTTCCCTAAATCCTTCAGGTAATAATGTATCACTATCGCTTTTAATATAAGTTTTTAATCAGAGCGTGACTTCACAGCAGTGTGGAGCTTCATGCCCGGTTTCCCTTGTTTTTACTCAAATATGCTGACAGGATGCATGATGAGATTTACCTGAATCTAATGATCTATTGTGGCAGAGCTAGAACAATAAAATGACCCCCCCATAGATTTTAAATTTAGCTTGATTATTCACTCTCATTGATCGATACAAATTGAATTACCTTTTACATGCCAATATGTGGCATTAACTTGTTGGCTTGCAGTTGCTGCTGAGGACAGTCAGAAACCAAAGGGAAGTCAGTGGTACACTGTTGATACTGTCATTCAAACATTAATTGACTGGACATTGAAAGGAAAAATAGAAGAAGAAACTAAATACATCCTAGCACATGATGGCCTTCGTGCCCGGGTGTGTTGTGTTATATGAATTTCTTGGTTTCATACTGAAAGCAACTTGTCAGAATTTACCAGAAAATGAGTGATATATATATATATATATAAGTTTAGTCTGTTAAGACCTTTGTGAATGTACAAACACATTTATACTGCCCTTACCTTTGCAAAGTGTGTTGTGCTCTTTAAGGCTCTCTGTCTTTCTTGACCTTTTAAGGCTCTCTACTATATTGTTGCCATATTGCAAATGTCAGAAAAGCTATTGGGAAACCACATATCTCTTTTGCCTCATCATTGCTGGACATATTGAGTTTTTGTCCTTTGTTTTTGTCTCATATCTCAGCTGCTTCCCTTCATTCTTCCAAATTTGCCATGGGCTTGTGTTCTGTCAGCTTTGCCCTGTGCAGTTTATAGCTTCACTTTATTGCCTAAATTTTAATGAACCTGCTTAGAAGTTTTTTTTTTTTTGTAAATTCACCAGGAGTCTTGGACACGGTTTCTTCCCCTGCTCAAATCATAATGTTTTTTTATTTATTTATTTATTTTTTGGCAGCAGTACTTAAGTTTATGTTTGTCAAAACTATAAGTGTTCATTTTTACCAGAGGATTGAAGCATACACAACAGCCTGAAGCTCCCTGGTGTTTATGCCGTCATTTTCTCATTAAACTCACACACATGGGTATAAGCTGCAACAAGCAAAAGGTCAATGGGGATTTCAGTCATTCAAAACTAAAAAGTTAACACTCAAATGGTCCGTGGCGAAGTGGAAGGACAAAACTGCAAAATCATCCCCTCAATACATCAGTGACCATCTGATGTAGCCTCCTCACAATGGATGTGGAATAGAAGATTATTAACATTCAATCATAACTTTCCAATGAGCCGAAACCTGAGAGGGACAGCCTTTGATTAAGACATTCATCAACACAATTTGGGCAGAATTTGATCCTTCTCATTGTGTCAGATGTACCCACTGCTCGTTGATTCTAGTGTAAAGTTTGCCATCTAGTGTACCCACAGCAGCGTGGAAAACACAAGACAAAGGCAGGCAGAGACTTAGGCACAATGCAAGACAATTTTTTTCCTCTTTAAAGCCAAAATAGTTATTAAAACCTCAGTTTTGAAGATGGACCGTATAGCCACATAGTGTGGCCAAGAACAAAGGGATTCAGCTTAATAGAAGGCAGTTCAAATGGTGTTAAAGGCGCACCAGAGCTCAAGCAGCAGTGGTGCATTAGCTGTGGAGTCATTCAACCATCCACGACCGTACCTTCTATGCAGAGGTTTCTGACTCCCTCTAGTGAGCCCTAGAGCTTACTGTAGACTGGAGGGATGGCGTCCATCTCATAGAGGACGTGCTCATCCTGCTCTCCTATGGCTGTTTACACCCTGGAGTTTGTGGAGAATTTAGGTGAGAGTGTGCCAAATGGCCAGATAAATTTGACTTCTTCAAGAAATAATTCATAATTGCGGAAGAGGAAAATGGTTGATAAGCTTTTTTTAAAATCCCTAAAAAATGACTTTTAAGAGCCTTCATTACACTATAGCCTCATATTGTCCCACTGTTCACAGAATCTCATATATTATGTTTAAATCCTTCCAGAGCCCTCCAGATACTGTAGCTCATGACATACTGTATACCAGTAATCTTCCTTTCACATGGGTATGAGATGATTTTTAGTATGAGTACAAGTCACTAGACATCAAATAAAAAGTCGCCCATCCGTGTCCTATATACTGGTGACTGAATGATAATGTAAATAGCATGTAAGGGAATTTGGCAGTCATATGGCACTCGTTTTTTGAGGTGCACTGGAGGCAGGCAACCTAATCCCCTCATCTGAGATAAAGCTGTGTTTAGTGTATGTAGTATTAGTTCCTATCTGAGACTTCCCTCCAATGGAGGACTGGCACATGTCAGCCAGCTTGAGTAAGATTGCAGAGAGAGGCCAATTGGAAAGAAATGAGATTCAAGGCTGTCTAATTTTGCAGCAACTGTGATCCATCAGGCGGTGGGGAGGTGACAGTGGAAATGACTGATGGAGACAGACAGGTGGGCTTTAACATTTCACTGATTTGTGCTCAAAAAGCACCGGGCCTGAGATTTATTGAGTGAACACGATCATGTTCATTATGACTGTCACCTAAGACCATTTCTCTACATCTCAATGGGGTCACTTCAGCAGAAGAAGATGGAGGAGAGGAGGGGGCCATGAAAACATATATGGTGGAAAATGCTGAACTGTGCTACCACATAAAAGTATGTAAAGTTAAAGCCACAGTGTACGACCAGATAAATCATTGAAATGGCTTAGTTTAGTAGAAAAAAATCATAATGTTACCTTGTGGGATTCGATTGTTGTAATACTAATCAACAGTTGAGTAAAATTCCCAAAACATTAACATAAAGGCCTGATTAGAGAGAAAGCAGCTGCATAAACAGTACTGCAACTATTTTAATTTTCTTAACTGAATTATATTTGTAGATGTGTTATATGAAAACACAAAAACATACTGCTTACTGTCACCAAAGATATAGAATTTTTTTTTTCCTAGGAATTATTTGGCCTTTTATTTATTTTAGCCCTATAGATAGAGACAGTGAAGTTTAGGTTAGGTTAACAGGTTTTTCCACTTATTCAGTAGCAGACTGAATGTTTAAGGATTTTTATCTATCAAAGGGCAGATGTAATTTGTAACTTTTAGTTCAGAGGTGCTAACAGATACAGATGCTTCTAATTATGCTTGTTAGACAAAAACCCATTGATACATGAAATTATGTTCTTTGCAACACTGAGAGGTTATTAAGAGAGGTTGGAGAGAGGTTATCTGCAGATTTTTTTTTTTCATTTGTGATAGATTAAATAAGGGAACTAATCAGCAGTAACTGCTGTAATTTCGTAAAAGGCAAATCTGATCCAGTCAAACAAAAATCAAAGAAGTGTCATTGGGTTTAGGGCTGTTTGTAATGTATGATTGTCTATAGAGGAAATTTCATTCATCTGTTTTCATTTTTCCAATCGTAGTCCAATGTAGTGTTTAGATGGATTTACATTCGGTCTGTATCAGAAGTGTTATGTTAGATAGATTAGGCAAAAGTCAGATGTTTGTATTTTAAGAGCAAAAGTTGGACAGTATGTGCTATATCACCCACATGATGTAGTTACTGACCTTTAATTTTTGTGTGTCATTTAGTAATGCCTTACAACAGTGCCCATCACTGCGTTGTGGAAGTGGAGAACTTTCTGCTGCTGCTGGGAGGAGAGGACCAGTGGAACCCAAACGGTACATTACCACCACAAACTGCTCTACAGTCTTTCTTTAATTTAATTTCAAATGTCAAATATCTCTGATTGTTTACCTGATCTGGAGAAAGGCCTCTATCAGAGATTATGTTACAGTTCAAACTCACCAGAGTTAATGCAACACTTTCAGATTGTTTCAAACTCTCATTCTGGAGCCAGTTTGGCTCTAAGTGGGCAAACAAAACTCAAATAAACACTTGTCAATAATTGGCACAGAAAAAAAAACTTGATAACACCGAAATATTTGTGGTGTCATGGTGTTGGGTGCTTTTTGCAAAATGCTGGTAACACAGTAGAAAGAGGAATTCTGTGAATGGTTACAAAAAGGACTGTCTTTTGTGCTGCCAAAATTCACAGGGCTATAGTAGTAAAACAGAAAAAATCAAGTGTTCTTTTCTTTAGCTGTGTGAGTTATGATCTAGTTATTACTAATAAACGCTGTTAAAGAAATCTTACAAAGTTTTGAAAAGAACATTTTCTGTCAAAAGCAGATTTCTCTGTTATTTTAAAAACATAACAGCAACCATTTGTAAAGGCAGTAAATTATCAACACCTGAAATCATTATGTGTGGGTGGTGATTCATGAATACACACATGAGGGTTTCAGATTTATGGTACAAAACAAAAGGTGCACAAATTTTTTACTTTGGCTGATTGCAGCTGCAGGTGACTTCAGACATAGAGCATAAAACAAAACTGCAGACAAGTTAGAGAGTTTTTGCTTCCTGAGGAGTGTGAACTCACAACAATAGAACACCTGCAAGGTATGATCACTAAGTGTTTGATTTCCATGTGCAAAATCAATCAACTGCAAGGCAGACATAAAAAAGAAAAACAACAGCAACAACAACAAAAAAAAACAAGCTACGTCTTCTTTAGGAGAGCTAACTATAGAAGATAATAATAAAGAAATGAATAGCTCAGAGAAGTCTTAAGTCAGTCAGAAAAACGTTGTGTTGTCACAACTGCTGGATGAGAGCAACTGCAGCAACTGACCTGCAGCCACCTTCTTCCAGAGTTTTAATAACATTTGACATGATAATATTCTTCAGCACCGGTGATAATCAGACAAAATTTCCAACCAACATGCAGCGTTCATTAAATTAAATGTGCCAAATTAAAGATGTGACCTCTTAGAAGTAAATCCTGCCCTCTCATGCCTAAACTATACAGCTCTACTATTTATCTAACCAACCTGTTGCATTAGGTTATTTATTTTTCTTCTCTATTTTGCAGGAAAGCACAGCACAAATTTTGTCAGCCGCTATGATCCCAGGTTCAACAGCTGGATTCAGCTGCCCCCCATGCAGGAAAGGTGGGCATGGTTTGAATGCACATGCGACTATCACAGATGTTGATCAAACATCAATATGATTAAATTTATTTTAGGGATAGTGCTGGTTATAAAAAAACCAAAAAAAAAACAAACAAAAAACATAATTATTTAAACACATAAAGCAAATGATTGATTTTTTTATTCTTACTTAAAACCTGTATGCAATTTGTTGTACTTAAGATCTATTTTATCTGCAAGTTATCAAACTACTTTTTAAGTAAAACCAAGTTTGCCATTGCTCTAGCATAAAAAAGGGCACTTACAGCTTGTAGATTTATCACTAAGTTAATTCATGTGTTGTGATCCTCTTTCCTGAATCATCTTCACCTTAGAATTTGGGGAAAAGCCAGTGACTGTTGTCATAGCTCATTCAGCGATGTTGTCTGGTTGACAAATCTTCCTCAGGAGAGCCAGCTTCTTTGCCTGTCGCCTGGATAAGCACCTGTACGTGATTGGTGGTAGGAATGAGGCGGGCTACCTCTCCAGTGTGGAGTCCTACAACCTGGAGACAAATGAGTGGAACTACGTGTCATCTCTGCCACAGCCTCTGGCCGCCCATGCAGGAGCAGTGCACAATGGCAAGATCTATATATCTGGTGAGGAGAAAAGCTGTCACTCAGTCGTACATTACTCCATTGCAAAAGTAGTTTCCAGAAAGATGTGCTAGATACAGTAGGCTAACAACAAAAAAGAAAAAAGTAACACAATGTTCATATTACAGCTGTTTTATTGTAGATCCACTAAACTGACTTAATGCTTGTAAACTTAGAAAAACTGCAAATCATAAAAATCCAAAGCATAGAATATATACTTATAAATAACACCAGATAGACTGCCATTACATAAACAGTAACCAGCAAACCACAAAAAATAAAAATCAGAAGCACTGCAGCAGTGATCAGTTATATTGTTAAATGTTAGCACGGCTGAATTGTCTCAGACAAATAAATTGAAAAAGAGCATAAAAAATCCATATCGATACCTAAAAAATTAACTTACTTTACAAGGTGAAATGTGACTCTCAATACTTTGATTAGAGCCACCTTAAACTGATGGACTTAAAGAACGAGGAATGGACTCTGATTGTTTCTTCTCAAGTACAAATCCCCAGTTGGAGTGACTAAGGGCTTTGCATACTATATTTTACATAAACGCAGTTATACTCTTCTAGACCTGTAAACAGACTTTGATGTTAAAGCTCAGTTCAGTCTCCCTGGAAATCTTTTCTTTTCACAACAGCAGAAAGTGCGTCCCTTATATCAGCCAAAAGAAAAAGGTTTGAATTTATATTTCTGCCTGTAAAGACAGATTTAAACTTCTGGTTCATCATTTTTTGTCATCAGATTGTATAACTTTAAAACGTCTTTATAATAACTCTTCTACCAGAATATATTATTTTTAATATATTTTAATACTTTTAATTTTGTTTGTATCTAAGTCAGTTACACCCTCACTGGTGCACTACCTGAGACCTTCCCTTTTTCAAAGTTTATTATCATCTGTACTCCATTCATAATGATATAAAATTAAAGATGAAAACTTAAACACTGACCTTGTATGTGAGCTGAGTTTAAACAGAACAAGTCAAAAAAGCAGCCGTCAGAATTGCACAAGGACTAACACTCATAAAACCACAGAGGCATGCTCGTTCTGCAGACTACAATGTACAAGCATTTTGTGCATCTATGCTGTGTGCTGCATTAAAGGCATAGTGTTATATTTACATGTTGCAGGCGGAGTGCACAATGGCGAGTATGTGTCCTGGCTCTACTGTTATGACCCCGTAATGGATGTGTGGGCTAGAAAACAAGACATGAACACAAAGCGGGCCATTCATGCTCTAGCTGGGATGAACGATCGGCTGTACGCCATTGGTGGAAACCATTTGAAAGGTAAGCACTCATGCATTTCAGGAAATGAAAGAGGTCAAGATTGGTACCCCCGTTTTTTTCAAAACTGAAAATCATGTTGTTATTATAAGCATGGCCTTCGTTACCCTGTGCAACCTACCGCCTCCCTCTTTCACTCTTCAGTTTTTACAATACAAACTATAAAAGAGAACAAAGAGTGTTGTGCACTTGAATAAATTTATATGTTTCTTTAAAATACAGTCCACTCAGTTAACTGAGATATGAAATTCTACCCTCATTTGAACATATATTTCTTCACAAAGTTGATTACTTGCAGTAGGCATGGATCTAGTGCAGGGATAGGCTAGTTCAGTCTTAGAGATCTAAAGCCCTGCAAGTATTAGATGTTTCCCTGTTTCAACACATCTGATTCAAATGACTCTGAGTCCCTGAGCAGAACTTGATAAATTGTTGGATCCATATAATTTGAATCAGGTGTGTTGGAGCAGGGAAACATCTGAAACCTGCAGGACAACAGCTCTCTAGACCCAAACTTGCCTACCCCTACTCTAGTGAAAGTAGTAGTACTAGGCCAGGGGTGTCCATGTCCAGTACTCGAGGGCCCCAATCCTGCACGTTTTCAATGTTTCCCTGCTCCAACAAACCTGACTCAAATTAATGAGTCGTTGTGCAGAACTTCATAGGCTGTTGACTTCATTTAAGTCAGGTGTGTTGGAGAAGGGACACAGTTAAAACCTGCAGGACAGCAGCCCTCAAGGACTGACTTTGGACACCCCTGCCGTAGAGACTTTGAGACAAGAGGAAATATAGGACAGATTATGTATACCATACATTCTATGGACATATTTATTTGATGTTTCCTAATGTATTATTTTGAACTTTTTAGTTTCAAGATTAAATGTATAGTCTATTAGATCTTAGCCAAGAATAACAAGCAGTTTACCACTTAAAAACTCCTCTTGAAGACTACTATTGGTTTTTATTAGATTTTAAATACAGTAGATGGGTGAAACAAATGGCACTAAAGCTGCCTTTAGATTTAGTAATCTCTAAATTCTCACTGGTGCATCAGAAGTACTTAACCCTTTATAAATAACAAAGTAGGCAGAGCATACAGAAACAAATTAAGTTCAGTGCTGACAGAATAACAACATATATCTGAGAGTGAGAGGCAGACCGGAAAACATATTGTCAGTTCCCTTAATTGATAAGAACTTATCATTACCTGGATCTAAGGCAGGGCATATTTAAATATGTGTTCCTCATCTCACACAGGATTTTCCCATCTAGATGTGATGCTGGTTGAGTGTTACGACCCGAAAGCTGACCAGTGGAACATCCTGCAGACTCCCATACTGGAGGGCCGCAGTGGTCCGGGCTGTGCTGTTTTAGATGACAGCATCTTCCTTGTGGGCGGCTACAGCTGGAGCATGGTACTGAATGAAATATACACTCTCAATTAATAACTTCTCTCAGACACTGGTTAGGAATGCAGGAATATTTCTAATTTATTGAGTTTTTTTTTAGCTGTAGATGAATACAAATGATAAACGAACATGTGTTTACTGTAGTATTCTTGACTTACTGCAATTTTGTAAAACATTTGCAGCACAGTTTGAAATCCAAACAGTACTTAGAGGAATGCAGAGAATGACTTAATTTCCTCTTTTCCTCAGGGGGCCTATAAGTCTTCAACCATCTGCTACAGCCCAGAGAAAGGAACGTGGACGGAGTTGGAGGGAGAGGTGGCAGAGCCTTTGGCAGGCCCAGCCTGTTCCACTGTCATCCTGCCTGCCTGTCTTCCTTTTAACAAATGACAACTAATTCACCCGATGGGCAGTGAGGGTGAAGAGCAGCAGAGTGATTGGGGAGAGGACCATCGATAAGCAAAACACTTGTCAACAATTTTGTGACAAACCCTCGAGTCGTATGCCAGGGGTGTGTATAAATTATTTTTTTACAGGTTTGACCAGAGCACTTTCGTTATTCTCTACTGAAGGATTGAGAAAAAAATTGTGCAACTTATGTATTTAAACTTATCTGTGTTCTGAGAAATGGTCGCTTCCATATTTGATTTTATTTAAACAGATAGTGAGTGTTTTTGGCTTCTCTTCTATAGCACGTATAGTGTTAAACTGAATTATAGCTTTCAGACCCATTGTATCTTGTATTCAGTAGCAGCATTAATTCCAGCAAAATGCAGTGATGTTTCACCACCTGACAATGGCAGATTAAGTTGTACAATGGCTGGTAAGTTATTTTAACTGTAATGATCAAGGTGTATAGATATTCATCAGTTTATAATCATTGTTCTCTGGCTGGATTGTTCATTTATGCAACAGTTTCATTGTCTCTTTCTGAAAAAGAACATATCTGGGTATCTTAAAAGGGGATTTTCCAAAATTGTGTTTTTTTTCAAACAGCTGTTATAGAAAGGATAAACACAGGGAAATTAAACCTGAAAGCCAATAAACAGTGATCTGAGCACTCAGCAAGCAAACAGAGGGCACAAAAAAACAAAAAAACATAGTAATCGTGCCCCAATTTTATTTTATTATCTTAAAAATGTGCAACCAGACCAATTTTCTACAACTTATCTGCTTTAGAAAGAATATTTCCAAATGTTTTTGGCAATTATTCTTCTTGCCATTGGCAAGATAATAAAAAAAAAAAACAATGATGGTACAATCAAATTGTCATGGCTAGCCAATGTATATCTGGGTGGCATGTTTGGGTAAACAGATGAATTGATGTGGAGGACATTTTTGTTGTTTGCTCTCCTGTACAAGTTCATGTGAACAGGCCTGTTTATTAGGCCGCATCGTTTTAATCTTTAATGTTTGAAAAACAAACATACAGTGGTCTTTAATGCACTATTTGTGGACTTTTAAGTCAGCTGACAAAGTTCACTAAAATGTAAATTTAATGAATGTGCTGTGTTTAAAAGATATCTTCAGTGCAAATGAATCCAGTCTTGTCTACGTTATTCAGTTCAATAACTTGACTCTAAATATCGATGCTGTTGAATTCTGTAAAAAGATGTTGATTTCATTCTTGTACATAATCGCCTGCAGTGAAACATTTTTGTGCACTCAACCTTGGATTTATTCTCAAATCCTGTTATGTCCTTTGCATTTTAGAAAAAGAAAATAAAATGACTCTTGATGATTAAAGTAACTTTCAATCTGGGACTCAAAATTCATTTAAAAGTGAACATAACGTGAACATAACACGTTAAACTTCCACTGGTGATTATTCCCCTAAATATTCATCTGTGCTACTTAAAATAGTATGCGTGAAGTTTTAGCTTTGGAAAATGTATAATAAAAATAAAAATTAGAACTTTAAAAAGTGTTGGGGTATGCACCTTTTTCCCCATTCAGTAAATGGGGATTCATGAATATGCTAATCTGACCCAACCCATATCTCTTCTTACCTGCAGATGGTAGTCCCAGTGCTGTTTACTGCTTGGGTATTCACGTTCTAATATTTGGGTAATTAAGATGAACAAGCTATCAAATGTAGCTGCTATTAGCCCCTAGCTGGCTGTAGCTGGTAAATACTACATTACTAATTTTCTAATATTGTTGAAAGTGATTGAAAGTGAGTACATTAGTATTATCATACCTCCATGACTATAGCCACCATGGCTGCTTGGAGCAGCTGGCTAACTTCTCCTCATAGCCTTGGCTAAAGACATCTGTTAACTTGTAGTTTAGTTCCTCAACCCACCATTTCTATAAGTACTTTTCACCTCACCCTGGACCTAAAAATGTAGAGTTATGTATAAACATAAATCTAATACCCGATACACAGAACAAAGCCTTACCATTCAGGAGCTTATAAAATGTGAAGCAATAAGCATGGGGAGCACACCTGCTGTTTACACTCAGGGCAGCCTCTCATGCCAGACTAGATTTAATTTTCCAGCCATTTACTACCAACTATATCACGCAGCCAACTACATGCACATCTCCCTGCACATACACTTGATGTTCCTCCTCTCACTGGAAGCACTTTGTCTGCTTGGTGTCTCCATTTCAAGCAACCACTTGGCCAGGTGCCCAGAGGATAAGACGGCAATTATTTCCTCACAGAGATGATTCTGATAGATTACATAAATCCATGTCTAATTCTTACAATATGGCATCAGGACATTTGCAAATGCTTATAATTCCATGTGTCTCAAAATCCTTGAAAACATCCAACAACAGTTAAAATCTAAATATATTTCACAGTTTCTCTGATCCGTGGTGGCTAGGAGTCATCACTCCAGTCAAGAGGACTGGCCAACAAAAGAATAACACCATCTTGATTAAGACGAAGACATGGAAAGCTGTCCACAGAGAAAAATTAAGAGGTTTTGACAGACAAATGCAGCTTTATTCTGAGCGTCTAGCATGTGTGGATTTGAAGTCTTCATTTACCCTTCAGTGTTGGTGGCAGCAGATGGTTTCTGCACTGCTCTAAGTCCCACTCTTCCTCAGCCTGGGGAATAACAGGATTGGTTAAAATGAAGGAAGCTGACCTTTTAATTAACAGCGCAGACCATCACTGTAGTGTTTTAATCAAAGACATTCTCTGTAATTATATCTATTTTAATAACTGTACAGGATAAGGAGGAATATTTTGGTAAGGACCCAAAAATGACAAAGAAATTGTTCTTTCAAGGAAGGGAGAACCCTCAACACTTTACTATGTTTTTTTACTACATTTTTAATACAATACAAATATTGTTAATCACAGATTTGCCACCGTGTTGTCATTGCTGAAATAAAGAGCAGTATAATTAGTAGTAAGTACAATATAACTGTAAAGCACTCCCTCATTAAAGCTGTCATATTTGTACTTAAGTCATCTTTCAATAATCTAAGGAGAGACTGTTTTCATATGCTAATACATAATACTCTACATAATACTTTAATTTACTCTCTACTGGTTTATTCATTCAGGTATTTTAGTTAAAATTGGATTGGCTATAACATCAAGAGGTGCAAGCCTGTTCATAAACATCACACACTGCACACTTCATTGCAAGACAAACCTGAGGCATAAAGTTAGAGTAATTCTCTGTAGCTCTCTAAAATTAAATTTGTGGAGCAAACTGATTGCTCAGAGCTTCAAGCACACCATCTGGTCCACAACAGGCAATGTTTAAACCGTACAGTAAAACACAGAGGTGAGACCTTCATGCTGTGGCGATGCCTCTCACCAGGAAAACCCTGTAGGATTGATGGAAGAATGAATTCTGGGAAATACATAAATGCTACCAAAGGAAACCTAGACAGTCGTTACTTGAGACTGAAGCTTTGGTTCGTATTTCCGACAAAGCCTACAGAGAAGGATGGTAGCTGAATGGCTTTGTGACTGTCTGGTCGTGTCAAGCAAAGTCCAAAACTATTTTGTTTGTCTAAAAGTTTTTGTTTTGAAATATCTGAATAAACTATAAAACAAACAAAAAAAGCAAACTAACAAAATAAATAAATAAATAAATAAATCCAGCTCTTTTATCGGGCATGATGATAACAGAGCTGTTTTCCATATCCATACTATACATATTACATCTTTACCCCCTTTTTTGTGATCATGTATTTTTCTGTTTTTACGGGAATAAACAAACACCCGATAGAAGAAGTACTTTACTCTCTAAGTTCAGCAGCTGTGAAAATAAGTAAATACCCCATAATTTCTTTGGCTGTTTTTTTTAGAACTCTATGCTTTGGGCCTAGTTGTAGCATTTGGTGATAACTGACCTTTATTCAGGAAAAAAGTATTTATATAACACCAAATATGCATAGCTCTGAATTTTACTGTTATCTGTATTTAAGTGGATGTGCAGTTATTAAAGACAATGCTGCAATATAAGTAAAGCAGAAAAGCTTCTTTTGTTACATGATTTGTCCTTAGACTATCCTGCAGTTAGTTAGACAGTTTTATATCAGACTGGAACATTTTAATTAGCCAACCTACCTCATTCACTTAATATCTGACTTGTAAAATAATAATAATAATAATAATAATAATAATAATAATAATAATAATAATAATAATAATAATAATAATGATAAAAAACAACAACAACAATAATACAAGTGAGAAACCTGAAACATCTGAAATGTTTGTCTTTGTTTTCATACCAGTCTGGCTTATATGTTAAAATAAAAACAGTAATTTAATGCTTAATTTTAGATGCCTTCTTGTATAGTTATTTTTATACAGTTATCTTAAATGTTAAAATATTTATCAGAGTGGATTATCTCAGTCTGTAGTATCTCACAATCATCTACAGTAAGTCCTCCATATGAATCATCAGGTAAGTAAGTATTTACTGATGAATCATCATTTATTAGATCATTCTTTAGAAATGTATTTTTAATCAACTAATCATGATCTCATCACTTACCGAGCTGTTTTATTAAAATCTGAGTAATCAAATAATAATAATGATAATAAAAATCAGGAGTCCAAAATTAAATTACAATACCTGTTTTTTTCTCCATATATATATATATATATATATATATATATATATATATATATATATATATATATATATATATATATATATATATATTTATATATATATATATATATATATATATATATATAAACATCCACAGCTCCTTCTTGCTTTTTTTAACCCTACCATCGCTGGTGCTGCTGTGTGTCAAGTATGTGGCTTTAGTCCACCATCTAGTGGTACAAATGTCTGAGTTTCTGTATTTGCTTTTAAACCACCCGACCACCACTTCAAACGAAGACCTGTTGCATTCTCGTTTTTCACTGAACTTCGTCTGATTTTTGGACAAATGAAGAGGCTACTGAGGGACGGGGGGCATTCAGTAAACTCTGTAAGGGAAGTTTGAAGACACAGCTATGCACTGTCAACCTCACAAAGTGACTCATATAGCGGCAGCCAGGGAGTGAAGATGGCTGGGATTATTTCCATGCCTCGCTCCTGTCCCCGTGCGCGTTTACGCTCATCTGTGCCACACTCCTCTAGCTCCCAGCCACCTCGCAGTATTTTTAGCCATACAGCGGTAATCAGCACTCAAGGAATCCTCGCGAAATCATCCTCTCATCACTAAACTTGAACTGACTGAGTGACCGACAGAGGTCTGAATTTGGGATCCACCTGATCGGGGTTCACTGACGATGAAGGAGCGTGCAGCACCTCAAGGTAAAACCATCAAATTCATTGATCACTGCATGAGTTAATTGACATTTCCTAACGCGGGTGTTGCATCAATCCTCTTCATCCAGTGTGCATGTTTAGCATCCCGCTCATCTATCTCTACTTATGACCGCTGCTTTGATTTCGTTCCCTTCACTTGTCTGTGCGTCAAACACCTAACTCCCCAAGAATAAAGAAACAGCAGCCCAATTAGCAACACCCATTAAAAGCCTATCAATGCATTTCCAAGGCGATAGCCGACCTGCAGCTGACGTGAACAAATTAGACGGCGGGGTCCGCCTGTTGTTCCGTAGGCTCTACTGTGACTGCTCTAATTAAAGCGTAGGAGATCACAGCCAGGAGCTGAAATTCAAATTTTAAAGAAAAAAAAGTGTCTCTTAACTTAACAAGTGTTTTAACTTTGATAAATTATGTAGATGAGCTGGACGCCCGCGGCTATATTATCTATAAAAAGAGCTCATTTAATTTTTGTTTGAATTAGTCATCCACATGTCAGGGATCCACCCTGCCTGTCATCCTAGTTTGTTGCACCTGCTGTTATTTTTTCCCCAAGGTGAGCGTTATGATATGTGCACTAATAATTCATTTTTTTCTACAGCTTTGGCTGCAGAACACACTGATATTAAGTTATTACATATTTTTTGAACTTGCATGACATCAAGCTACCATCAAGTCACTCGTGTAAATGTGTGCGCTGACCTTGTAGCCTCTGCCAGCTTTCAGACAGGCGCTGCGCCTTGTTCGAGGGCAGAGCTCAGCTCAGACTGTGTCCAGTTCATGTCTGAGGAGCCCCTGCTGCTGATGAGTGAGTCACTGAGCCTTTGCTTTAGCTCCTCCACACTCAGTCATCTTCCTTTCAGCTCCAGCTCAATGGAAACAGCCTTGTTTAGTCTGTCTCTTAACTGGCTCGCAAAAAACTTGCTGTTTCCCAGCCTTGCCACCTCATCTCCCCCATATTTTTCTACATGCACACTTGACTAAACAATGGGAACAACAAAAATAAGGCGTAAGACAAAACACGTTCCTTAAAGGTCTGATGATATTTACCAAACCTTATTTAGCTCAACATCACAGGTTGTTCACATCTGATTCAAAGCTTTTGTTCATCCAATCCTAATGGCGTTTAATATTAAAGGATCATTCCAGCAAATCATGTGGAAAATAGCTAAATGGGGGCATTTATTTTTAATCTAGTTTGTACTGTATAGTTAGGAAAGGAACACAGTCACCACTGTATTCCCCATTATTCTTTTTCTGTTTTTTTTTTTCCTTTTTTTTATATTTTTGTTGGTTAAATGTTTTTTTTTCTTCTTTTATTTTTACTGGATGGCAATAACACAGGACCTGCTGAAGAAGTCATACAGATTTCTATTTTTTTCCCATTCCTTTACCCCTTCTTTGTTATATAGAAACACCTTGTTTGTTGCCCTGCCTTTTCTTCTACTACTCAATGATATCACATTGTAACATATTTGCATAATTCCTGCCCAGTGGTTTGTTTTGCACATTTTAATCAATAAATAAGCTGCCTTATATTCAACCATTTTTTGCCTTACAAAAAGAGAGGAGGGCTTAAAGAGACAGGAGCTAAAACAAAACATTTCAGACAGTGTGGCAAATCCCAACACTAGAGTGAAACTATGAATTTGAAAATAGGCATAGTGTGGGTCTTTTAAACAGTCTGTAAATTCCATCCTAAATTCACCAAGACTAGCAGGCGACACGTTTGGCTTTTGAATTGTCCAGTTTTGAGTATCACACACACTTAAACTAACTGGATGTACAGTCTTTTGTCATTTGCTTTTTTAAAAAAAAGTTAGTAGCACTGTTAGCAAAAGTATAAGGCTGCACATATAAAGTGTTGCAAGAACTTCCACGCAGACGTCTGCATGCACACATTGGGAATAAAATAAGTTAGAGGATCTCCAAACTTACGAAAGAATTGCTATGTTCACACGAACATTGTTAACCTGGTACAAACGTTACTCTGAAAGAGACACTGCCATGTTTATAACACTTTCTGTTAGCTGTGTTCCATTCAACAACCTGACTGACACACCTAAGACAAGCTCAAATGAAACATACAAGGCTGACAAAGTGGAGTTCATTTGGTTAAATATAAAAATCCCAAACTTACACTGGAAAGCCGACTATGGACTGAGTTACCAAAACTGTCAAACTGTGAAACTTACATTCTCGTTGTGGGTATGCCCTGTGAGGATTAAGTCATCATTCATTGGCATAGCATAAGCATGTGAGGTAACAAGAAATTCAGTGTGGCAGTTGCATCAGCGTATCTGTGTATCCATTAACCCCAGCTGTCTTAGGTAAAAGATTTTTAAAGTACCAGGTGAATAATGAAGTAACTGTTGCTGGTGATCCTGAGATCTGTGTTATTATAGCTTTGCATATAATGAATCCACAGAGCATCCCCTGACTGTAGTTGTTCTTCCAATGTCAGTTGTCTCAATTCATGTGTTTCCCCCAAACCTCCACAATTCACTGCTAGCTGTTTGTGTGTTGCAAGGCATTGTTGACAAATTCCAGCTTCACTTTTCACAAAATTGATCCAGTTTGTCTTTTTATGACTGTATTCAAATCAAGACATTCCAGGTTCAGTAAATTCTGGCAACCAGGGAGGATGTATTTCCAAGATGAAGGCAGAACATTTAGCTACCTAGCTGCTAGTCTAATGGACTGTAGTGGGCCTGTAGAGTTTTCGAGTATGGGCTGCTTTTGTTCGCCTTGTATACACAACCCCCTGCATCACAGATATGTGATTTCAGGTCGACCTTAAAAATCTGAAGCAGAAAATGTATAAAAAACTGTTTAATAGCCTAACTCTGCAGTTTGGTAAAATGCAATTCTCTATTTTTTTTAACATGTTTTGAAGTACTGTCAAACATATTTAACTTGTTTCTACACAAATCTCTTATTTCAGACTTTAATGAACAGTCATTTGGACTTGTCTTCCTAAATCAAGTTGTCTGTATTTGTCACAAGATCTGGCAACACTGACTCTGGTATTGTTCAGTGTCCAGATTGCAATTAAAAGAAAACACACTTTCACTATGAATAATAAACCTGTAAACCATACACACATTGTAATCCAAACACTGTCATGTTCAGATTCAGGTCAATAGTTGGAATATTTTTGTACATCTTTACATAGCTATTGTCCAGGAAGCAGAAATGTTAGTGAAGCAAATTATTATTATTTAGGAGATTCAGAGTTTGTTCACTAAAATTAAAATAACTCTGAACTGTGGGAGGGGCCAGTTTAAAGTCTGAAGGAGAGATATGATAGTTGCTGTGATATTTCAGTCTGGATGAAAATGGCTGAAAGACATCACGTTGCTGTGGCTTATTATACAGACAAACAAAGACAGATCCTGCTGAATCTACAATGTGTCATGAATTACTATTGTTGTTTCTCAGCCATTGTCTTCTGCTTCTCTACTATTTTTTATCCCATTTGCAGAATTATGGTAAAATCACCACCAACTCCCGATTTCTGCAGACATGCTCACCACTTCCGACCGTTCCCTGTCCCTCACACCCAACCTCCACTCTTCACCTAGTTGCGGTCAACGTGAAAAAGCTCATGTCCAGTCCTCACTGTCGCTGCCTGAGCCTGAGGCCTGGAGGAGAAGCAGCCCTGTTGCCCGTCCTGGCCTGGCACAAGGAGCTCGCTCCTGCTCCCTACAGGTTCCTCATGCTGTCCCTGAATACCTCAGCCTGCCTCCTCGAGCAGCCAGCTTCGATGTGCCATGTGGTCAGGAAGAGGGTTTGTCTGATCAGGGCTCAGGGTCTCTGAGTCCCCATGTTATACTGCGGCGGCGTGGGGGACTGGTGGAACAGAAGGACATCATCATGGCCCACCAAGCTCACAAAATACAGAGCACGCCACAAGCTCGCAGGAAGGAGTGGGAGTGAGTATAAAAGAGATTTGGAGTCAAAGGATTTCTTTTAAACTGCATGTGTAAAAATGGTAAATCTCCATGGGGGTGGATGAAATGTAAAAGATATACTAGCTACATAGTTCTACTTGTCAACCTACAAGTCGTTAGAGTCCCTACAGCCGTATGAATAGAGTATATGGCTGCATACACAGAATATAGGAGTAAAAAAAAAAACATGTTTTTTTTTTGCTTCTCTCTTTCATGAGGCAGACACCTGCTATTGAAATGCACAGTGATAATTACGAACCTTTATGACAGCCCTCTTCCATTCAAAGGTCCTAACAAGTCATGCTAGTGAACAAACATGAATATTAACAGGGTTGCTGAACTAGAAATGCAATGTTTCCACCACTCATGGTAATAATTACACCTGCTCTACCTTCTGCGATGTGTCAAACTGTCCATTGCAATACTGACTTGTAGACATGTGACATGCATCTTCAGCTGGATGATAAGCATGCACTAAATACACAAGACAATTCTGTTTACCATGACCATTTATAAACAAAAACAACCTTTGCAGAGTATTGTCTATTTACCAAATGGAAAAACAACTCTTTTCTAGCATGTCAGCTGTGTTTTCAGAACACCCCTTCTTCTCCCCAGATGGAAAATACTCTCTTCTGATCATGAAATGACATAACCTTGTATATTCACATAAGTATTAATTCACTAATGTAAATGGTTTAACCCTGACAGGACTTTAATCTGAACAGTTGTTGCATAAGAGACAAAACCTTGTGCCACTATTTTTGAAGCTGAAGAAGCATTTAGCAGCCTATACTACTAGATATTAATTACACGGGTTCTATAAAACTAGAGCTGAAATTGCAAGAGAAGTGTGAGACTTAAACTAATAAGGTGACCAGAGAGAGAAACATGGAGCTTTCTTTGTGCTTTAAATATCAATGAGGCATACAAGTTATCAGACTTCACAGCTTTAATATTTTTTGGGATGTTATGTTCACCAGCTATGACTCAGGAGAATGGTGCATTCCTACAGGTCAACATTGTGGTTCTAAAGGTAATATTAAACACACAAGTTTAAGGGTTTAAAGGAATAACCATGACTATAAAAATATTACACACTTCCTTGTTGTTTGGTCAATTGTCAGATACAAAATGTTTCTAGTGGATCTTGAAAGTTGGTTAACTCCTACACTTGGTGTTTTTTCAGCGAGGTAAATGAGCCACTGTTCCATATCTGTCAGTGACCAAATTATGTGAACTTTGTATTTTAATATCTGGTGTGACATTCATGCACAGCAAAAAAAAAAAAAAAAAAAAAAAAGTAAATCCATGTTTGCAGTAACTTTAATTAGTCTGTTCATCAGTTTGGTGGAATTTCAGACCGTTCTACCACATAGACCAGCTTTAACTCCAGGATGTTGCTGGGTTTCCTTTAATGATAATTCTTTTAAATTTAGGTCAGCACTTTGGTGGTGAAACCCTGATGACTTTTGAGAATAATGTGTTGATTTAGTATTTTATTAGAGAAGCTGACATCTTTTGAATGGGCTTCTGGAGGAAGTTCTTCTACTAGAGTGCAGTTATTTCTTTTTAACAAGCTTTAAACAGCAACATTCTGCTTGGGTCTCATATATCATATTCACAAGACACTTTTCAAAGTCTTCTGTCTTGTCCATGTGTTTACTGTATACAGCATTGTTTTTTAGTGACGCTTGAAGATTAACATGAGCCAAAGTAAGAGAGGCTTTAGTTGCTATGAAGTTATAATGAGTTTCCTTGTGTTCTTGCCGACTTTTGCGCATCTTGTTCTCAGATATTTCCTAATCGACCTTTCCTGAGGACAGCTGGTATTACAGTTGGTATGGTATTAATGGGCTTGTTTTCCTCCATTTCTACACAATCTCTCTGTGAACTGGGACCAGTGAATTGATTGCAAATAATGTATTAATGTATTCTAGCCTGATGAGCTTTAACAAAACTCCTTTTCTGGGGTCCTCAAAAGTCTGTTACTTTAAAGTGTCAGGAGACATTTTCACAAACATTGAAAAGACTAGACTTTAAATCCCATTCTTCATGAAAAAACATAAAACAAAAAACAACAAAAAAAAAAAACAGGTTGCCATTCTAAAGACAGCTAACTCCAATTGCAGCTCCAAATAAACCTCAAATTCTGTAGGTTCACATCCTTTTTGCCACTAACAAATATACATGCAAATTTTCTCTTTTCTCTCAAAATTTTTTTCTTACCTGTTTAACTGGCTTCTTTTGTATTTTAAAACTGGTTATCAGATTATTTCTTTACTTCTTTGCAAGATTATTGACTGCTATTTATTTTAATCAGATGCTTGATAGTATAATTAATGGTAGAAATCAGGACGCTTGCTTGTGAACTTCTGAACTCTGGAGCCACATCAGTTTGATTGTCTGCTTTTCACCACTTGAATGTAAAGTGGTGCTCCATCAGTGTAACCTCCACCTAGCTGACCTACCCCCCCACCTTCCTCCTCTGTCCTCCATTCTCTGATTTCTATTTACATTGTTGTACTTCAACTCCATGTCTGCTTTATTATTGCTGTTCTCTCATGTTCTCTGCTTTGCTCACCATTTTTCTCTTATTTTAACAGAAGCACAAAATCAGGTTTCAGTCCGGTTTAATCTTAATTTTTTATTCTTTTTTGCCAAGAGCAAGTACAGAATTAAGCTATTTGCAAATTTTAAAAAAAATATTTAGCATTTTGGGGTGCTGCTGTAAATGTATTGTGGTTATTTGTCCATTAGGGGATGCTAGGGAATCAAAGTAGAGAAGCAGCAGGGAAGCATTACGATGCCTTTAGAGTTAAACAGTAGGGTCTGGACAATGGTGAGCTTGCCCTAAAAAAGCAAAAAGGGCTTTAATGGGCAGTGAGCAATAATACATGTTTGTATAGCCAATTTTTGAACGTGAGAGAAGCTTGTTTTTCTTCTCAAAACTTTTCTTTGAGATTCTTGCATAGTTATCCAACATTTTTGGCTTTTTGATGCTACTGTACAAATTTGGATGATTGCTCTGAAACCATGACAAGAATATAATTATGTTTCAACATATACTGGCACAGTGTTGTGGCAATCTGTGGCAATATAAGAAGCCGTTATTGGTCGAATCAAACTGACATAACTCAGTACAGAGGATGTCTGTTGCTAGGGAACAGAGAGAAAAATAAAATGCTAAAACCACTCCAGTCAATGTTGAGTGAAAGCCTGTCTGCAATTATATAAATGCCCTTCAGAGCTCTGGCATCAAGTGCCATTAATGTTTTAACTTTCATTGCATATCTCCTGCAGCTGCACTTCATCTCACTACCCTGTTGCTAGAGATTTTTTTCTTCAAAATGCCCTGCAAGTCACTGTTTTCCACATCACATCTTTAATAGAAATAATTTTATTGTCACTTTAATTTGCCATATTTGACAACTTCATATCGTTTAAAGTTTGGTTAGGCCCCAGGAAATTTATTAAGCTCTTTTGCTATTTTTGGACACCTTTGAGTAGGCTGCAAGCAAGAGCAGAACAAAAGACAAACAGCCTTGAAACAGGCTGCACCTGGTCATCTGCACAGCTTTTTGGAGCATCAGTGCAGTGAGGGTGCTGCGCTCAAGTCTGTCAGTTTACTCTCACAAGATGTCCAGTGACCCTAACGAGGAGGTGTATGTGTTTGGAGAAACAGATTTCTGTAGGAAGAGGTTGCTCTATTGTGCAACATGGCTTTTGTTGGCAAAAATGAAAAGAACGGAGCAGGAATTCAAGAGAGCTATGTCGCTATGGAAACAACAGCAAAGAGAGAGCTAGAGACACAAGCACAGAGAGAGATATGCACTATTTGCAGAGATGGACAAATATTTTTGTTGGGCAACACATAAGGAACTGTGTGTGTGTGTATTTTTTGTAATGAGTTGTTTTTAAGTAGAAAGTAGAGATGTGATGGACAGATACTGTGTTGTCAGTCTGGAAACTCTTCATATTATGTGATATTTATCATTCTTTTGCTGCTTGTACATTGTGCTAATGATCAGTGTAGCCTTTTGTTGCTGTCCTGCTTTGCATGAAGTGACACGCCTGCCTGCTTCATGCAGATTAGCAAGAGGAGGCAGCAAGAGTCATGGTTCAGTCTTTGGAGCTTAGAAAGAAACTTATTCATACATCCTGCTAAATCAGCTCACCCCTCCCAGATCTCAACTTGTTTGCCAAGCATGAGTTTTTCACTCTCTTTCTAGGCTTGTTTTCAGAACCCCTCCATCTAAGCCTCACTAGGCTACCCGTCTGCACACTGTGTGGTAACTGCTTTGTGTGGCCGAACAGTCAGTAGCAAAAAATGATGCACCTTGCCAGGATATCAAGTGAACTTATGCTGTGGTTGATTTTAATTGTGATGAATCGCAGCCTTGGGCATGAAACAAGCCTCGGTTGAATAATCTCATGTCTGTGGGGGCTGAAGTGGTCATCTTCAGAAAACAGTGGGGAGGGGAGAAGAGCAGCAGATGGAGTGAGAGCGACCAGTTGCCTAATGAGGTCTCACTTGTAGCACTGTGTAAAAAAGACCCTGCTTTCTTCTGCTTTCCCTTACAAAGGGAGCAGCCCTAAGATCTATTTCATGGTCTATTTTTACTCCTGACTTTTACTCCAATATTAGCACAATGGCCCAGTTTTTAAATGTTTTAATAGCTCAAGTCTGTCTCCATTAATGAAAATATGAAGATGCTGTCTGGCAATCAAAGAATAAAACTGTTTAACTGGGGGAAGAGAGACAAACTAATATAAACAGCTTCATAAAAAAATCTTTTTTTTTTTTACTCACTTGAACTATCAATACACCTGTTGTCTTTTTTCTCTTAATTTGTAGAATTTAGTTTTATTTATAATTCACACCTCTTTCTTTTCCCACAGCACCCACGAACATCTTTATATAATTGTTTTTTGAAGCACATACCCACACAGCCTGCTGTATATATTCGTCTTTTTTGGGGGTGGAGGATGTGTTTTTGTTCATCCTCAACAAACTCTAATTGCTATGGTAACAACATATATGTCCCTCCTCTCCAGCAGCTTTCATTCAGATGAATTTTGAAATCGCCGTGAAGTAGCACTGTGGGAGGGGGCTACCGGTGCTTATACGTTCCTGGCTGATGATTTTCCAGCAGGTGAAAAGACAGGGATGTAGCTACTCAACCGACTCTTTATAGGGATTTTGGTTTAGAAGCGTTAAACGGGCTCATTTTTGACAAGTTTTCCATGTCGGAAAAGATGCGTAAAGTTTTGGAAGACTTCCCTCGGATCTCTCCATCTAATGAGCGCGCACTAGTTTTTGATAACCTCGATTTGCCAGATCACAACGAGCTTGGATGTTGGTAGGAAATGACATGGAATAAACTCGGTGGAATTCCCCCCCTCCTCCGCTGCCAGAGTTTAGAGACGCGCACATATTGAAAGTTGTTCAGAGCTGATTATTACGCGTTGTCAAACAGATGGGATCGTTTTTACCGCCTATACACTTAAACCATTTTTAAACACATGGAAGATTTTCCTGAAATATACGACAACTGAATGATATAATCATTTTTTTATCTCTTTTGGAAATGGAGTGAGAGGATTCTGGAACTTTTTGGGGAATCTTGGCGCTCAAAGGTGGATGTTTTTTTTCCCTCTGAGCTCCACTTTACAGTTGTACTAATTTGAAGTAATTCTTATAGTAAAACACTACTAAGTAGGTCGTCTTATCTCTTTGTAGAATGGCTCGGTTTGGAGACGAGTCCGCTCCCACCACAGTGGACTCCGGGGATGGGGACTTGGAGCGCGGAGGAGACGGGCAGGACGCGGCGGCGGCGGGACTGACGGCTTCCATGAAGCAAGCCAAGGCGCAGAGGGCCCGGACCATGGCTCTGTACAACCCCGTCCCCCACCAGCAGAACTGCCTCACCGTCAACAGGTCACTCTTCATATTTGCAGAGGACAACATCATTAGAAAATACGCAAGGAGAATAATTGAGTGCCATATCCTTATATTACACACAATATTTGTCTTTGTCGATGTTACTTGAGTTTTAAAGATAGTTTTACAGTTCAGCACCATGAACAGCGACATCTGCTTGCTGCACAGCTGCAACTTTAAACTACTACTTTGTTAAGTGCATGTTAAAGTTCGGTTAGATATAAATTTAGTCAGACTTCTTACATCTTTCTTCGTGTGTAGGCATATGTTTATGTGATTCCTAGCTGCTAGTTAAATCATATAACTGAAAACAATCCCTTTCATGTACTCCAATGCATAGCTGAATTTGTTCTCCCCATAATTTGGCTAAGTAACTTATTTATTCTTTGGACTCGTTTACTTTGGTGCTGGCAGAAGCCCGAGAGTAAGCATGTGGTGATCATTAGAAACAGTTCTGCTCACTGTGGGGGTGGCATGTAGGCACATCTCTGCTGCCTTAGTGCTCACTGGAATGTGAACCTGGTCATGAGTAGGTGTCAGTTCAAATCTACCAGCCAGCATTTCTATGGTTGCCTGCTGTAGTACTGGCAAGTATTTGTTACCCTGAACTTACAAGGATTTTTTTCCTTAAGCGGGCATAAAATGCTTATCCACCACCCATTTATTCTTTTTCTTTAAATATGTTTTAAAGTTTTAGGAGTTTTCCTGTGTAAGTCCTGTACATATTTAAAGACTTTCAAGCCTCATCAGTTCAGTAACATCACTCAGCTGCCATATCTACCCACTGCGGCTCCTGCCTTACGCCCCCTCCAGTGCAGCAAGCCAGTCTCCCACTGTTACCTAACCACAGCCTCTCTGTGGGTGTGTGGGAGTAGGGCTAGTGGTCAACACTAGCTGGCCACTAGCAGAACTGTAGTGTGTCTGTAGGTAACACAGAGGCAGAGGTGTGTGTGGGAGAGAGCTGGCCAGTAGTGATGTGGGGGATTATGGACTGTGGTAACAGCACGTGTCTGAGTGTTGACCGAGTGAGACCCAAAATGTCCAGATTCTGACTGCAAAACAGATTCTTGAGAGTTTTTAGGAATCTCTAGCACTGAGTGCTGCACAGAGACTGTTAAAACAATTAACACTAGCTTTATGGTTACTCTGATATTTATTTACCAGAGCAGGCCAATCTCTTACCATTTAGTTAAATAAGATGAGACGCTCCCTTCAAGTCTCCTGGAAAATGAAATTTCCACTTATAAAAATTCTAAGCAGTAACCTTTCTACTTATTTCTCTATTTTTTGCATTACATTATGAAGTTTCACTAAAAGGGCATTTGTAATTCATCAAACTCAAATAATTTCTGTCAAGTTGGACCAAAGGAAACTGTAAACTGGCTGTAACGGATGGTAATCCACACTGATACATTTTGTTCAATAGAAACCAAAAGAGGCAACAGATTCAATTTGAAAAACCAAGTGGACAGTGGCTTCTTAAGATGTTAGTGAAACATAATGAAGTAACACCACGATGCATAAACTCAGCATGGACTGTAGTTTGGGTTAAATTGCATAATGAGCGGTATGCATGGGTAACAGGTAACAATTAGTAACAGAGTGGGAGAGAGTTATGAAGTATTTCCCACTTAAGCTATTTTCAACACTTTCAGTGACAACATTATGGTCAATGTGAGTCAGCGTGGGTCCCAAAGGTCCCCATCTCAGCACTCCTCTGTGAGTCAGTGACCCCATTTCTCTCAAGACAGGAAAATTAATACCGACAAGCTTATTCCTCATGGGAACTAAATCTAACGGAAAGTCAACCAGCTTATGGCTCATTGCCAATGCCACTTCAAACATCCACACTATTCATGTTTAAAGCCCATGTGAACAAGTGTTTCAACTGCTAAAAAAAAATCTAGAAAGTTCAGGTTTTCGGAACTTTGTGAGCACAAACAACAAACAAAACAAACAAACTTTGAATCAGGAGATGAACGCATCACATCTTAACACTTACTTCTGCACGTGCCACAGCATCAAAGACATCAGGTAGAAATCCTATTAAATAGCAGAAAAATAACAGTTTTAAAACTTATTGATGCGTTTGTATAGGCTTAAAAGTGAGATAGCTATAAAAGGTTCACTGGTGACTTTATTTGTAGGCGTAAGGTAAGTTAACATGTCACAGATAGCTACTTATTATCATTTTTGACATATTTATTGATTTGCCATGTTCTGCATGAAAGCTTAGAACATTGTTAGAAATGTTATAATCCTCAAAAGTCAAATGTGATGTAATTAAATTTTAAGTTTTTAAGAAAAAGATATAAACTATCATGTAAGGGAAATAAAATCTGCATCTCTTCATAACTGAGAGGTTATGGTTAATGTTTTGTACTTTATTTTAACTCACATGATTTATCAGTTACCATGTTAGCTAAAGGTATTTTTGTAACAGTCTACTAAATGATGAGTTTACACTTTGCTTCTTCATGTACACATAATACGTAAACATCTGCAGCATTTGGTTCTTCATGTTTTAACTGGAGGTGAATGTGTTACCTCTGTCTTATTGTAGTGTTCAGAAACCCTCATAACCAAATTAATTAACTGAAAATTAAATGATCTGAGTAAAACCTGCTTCTCTTTAGTAGCAAAGACAGGATGATTAATGATTTCTCGTGCAGAGACACTGCAGTGGCTAGATAAATGATATTGCATATATAGTTTGCAGCTTTCTCATCTACAGGCAGTGAGTGGAGCCACGGGAGGTGTTGCTGTAGTTTGTGCAGTTACACCATCAGGCCAAGGTGACTTCAGAGTACTCATTCCCTCCCTAACCTGCTCTCTTTCTCTTCAATGAAAAGCAACTTTTAAAAGCACGTTGCCATGGATACTGCAATCTCTCTGACAAATTGCTTTCAATAACGGAGAATATGAACCATGCTATAATTCATCTGTCAGTTAATCATCCATCTATTTTTCTTTACCATCCAAAAAGCACACAATATGTGTAGACTTTTTTGTAAAAACTATTGCACATATGAAAAAACTTTCACTGCTGTTAGTGTGTTGCTGATTTTAGTAAAGTTTAGCAAATATGTAATATGCACAAGTGCTGAACTACCGTATTGCTTGAGACTCGCCATCATGATTCCTTTTCCAGCTGTTTCCTGTTTTCCCACATACAGTTTGTCTGTTTTTGTGTCCTTGTGTTGTGATGAAAGACTTATCCTTAACCTCATGGTCTTTACACCCTTTGAGTACATGATCCCTGGCTACCATCACTGCTAACTGTATTGTCCTGGCCTGGAGCAGCACCTCCCTGGAGAGGATAAGACCCCCATGGCAAAACGACTGGTGAGGATAAGGTTGTTTTCAGATGAGTCTTTGACATGTGTATACATGAGGTGTAAAGGTTATTTTAGTGCCATAATCTGCAGGATTAAGTAGGATTTTTTTGCAGATATACATGATAAATAATGTCCAACAAAAACACATATAAACAAACAAACAAACAAACAAACAAACAAATAAATAAATAAATACTATGCCTTTCCTAAGGTGTTTGTAATGTTAAGTATCTAACAATCTGTGGGGTTTAGTGACAAAGCAATGTAAATTAAATCTATTAATGTGATGATATAATTGGATCATGACTTAATTCTACAATATTCCCTTATCATAAACTGTTAGATTAGCATAAGTAGGGAAAATTAGTTTAAACATTATTTTATCAAAATCTATTTCTTGTTTTAGTCTTACAGACACATTTACATTTTCATAGATTATTACTGTAAGCTACAAGACAAATCTTCTAGACTTTTGCTTAATTGTGTACCAAAAAAAATGCTGCTCAGTCTAATTGTGAAGTCAAATGTTCTTTTTATTCATCTCATATGTTTTACTGTGTTGCATTACCACTGAGGTTAATTTGGATCAGCTAGGCAGAGAAGGCCACGTCTGGGTCTCTAGAACCACTGTCCTGTAGGTTCTAGATCTTTCCCTGCTCCAACACACCTGATTTAAATAAAATGAAGTTCTGCACAATGACACTTTAATATCAGTCATGTGTGTTGAAGCAGGGAGACGTTTAAAGTCTACAGGACAGTGGCTTTCGAGGACCAGAGTTGGAGATTCCTGCTCCACTCTGTTTGGTTTTATGGGATGATGTAGGTTGGATCTAATATAACCGATCATCACCAGTTATAGTAGCTGTATTACTAGTTATAGTAGCTGTATTACTAGTTATAGTAGCTGTATTGCTAGTTATAGTAGCTGTATGGGTAGCTAACTTGTCTGCTGGTAAGTTAACATTTCATTATCGGAGAATCCACATGGATTTCTTTGGAATCAAATTATCACGTAATGTGACTAACTGTAAAGTTGAACAAAATTCAGATTACATGAGATGATTTCAGCATCTGTCTAGTTGGTGAAGACGACTTGCATGAACCTACAGTATCAAAGAACATCATCAAAGAACATTATCAGTGCTTTGACTGACAGACGATCCCTTCATTGTCATTACTCCTCCAGGAGAAGACAGAGCCATACTTTATTGGGATATTCTGCTTTGAAGCAGGGATCAAGCTGGTCGCTCTTGGTTTTGTTTTCCATAAAGGCTCCTACCTGAGGAACGGCTGGAACGTTATGGACTTCATAGTCGTACTAAGTGGGTGAAGTGATTTCATTTTGTTTTTCTTAACACCTGCGTTTTCATTAAATGGGAAATCTTGTTTCAAACCTTGTATATTTTTGATTGTCCAAATAAACTGCTTAAATCTGTTTACGGAAACCTTGCTGCATCCTCTACATGAAAGCCAATCAAATGTGAGCTGAGCAACAGAGCTAACAAACAGATTAACAAGCAATGGACACCCAACTTGAACATGGTTCTATAGGATGATGTTTGTGATCATGATAGCTTTGTTTCAGAGAAACCTGTTATTATGGCTCCAAAAAAAAAACAAAAAAACAAAAACAAAACACAAAAAAACCACACAAGATATTCTTGCTATTGACATTAAAATGATTCAGATTGTGTTTTCAGTTTTCTCAGCATGATCATCCTTAGTTTCACCTCTTATCAGGCAGCATGCATGGCTTAATTTGAGCTTGAAGACTAAATGTCTTTGATGCAACAGACATTTTCTTCCTGAAAGGTTTAATGTACAAAGATCTACATTTTTGCAAAAGAACCTGTTTGGAGTTTTTAAATCTCTTTTAAAAATTGCTTGAATTAAAAGCAACACTATGAGCTTCGGCAGATTTTCATACTGTGGTGCCCCCAAACGAAGGCCAATTCTGCATCCATCTTGCATCCTGTCTGTCTACTGTCAGTAAAAGCCAGTCCGATGTCGACTCTGGCTCTGTCACTTTCTCTTTTACTTCTCCTCACTTTCTTTGATATTATTTTCTTGCATTTCTTTGCTGAATCAGCCATGGTGGGCGTTCAGAGCGACCATTGTGTTGATATCCATTTGGTTGTGTTTGACATGGTGCCGTAAAACAAAACACAGCTGTAAAGCGATGCCCCAAGCCTAAAAAAAAAAAAAGTAATAAATAAATAACTAAAAAAAAAAAAAAATTGTGAAATGCAGTTTCTCAGCACTGAGATGCTCCAGGGCAATTTGATCTGACATTTCTACATGCACTTCTGAAATACAATATTCGAAAGATTGTTTTCTATATTTACCTTTCCATGGGTGGTGATGTCACTTCCCTGTTATTTTCAAAACATTTCGTGTTTGTTGAGCATTAGCTGCTAATGTCAGAGGTTAATAAGCTACTAAATAGTTTACAGATTAATGTAATGCAATAGGGAAAGAAATAAATCCAAGGCTGGCATCATCTCGGTAAGAGAAGTGGAATTTGGGCATCTAGGGCTATGTCACAGCTGCAAACAAAATCCACCAAAAACCACGTTATCCTCCTTATTTCTGAAGTATCTGACAATTTTCCAGCCGTGCATTTACAAATGTTATCATTGGGTGTCCAGAAACAAAGTTATTACGAGTAGCATTTCAAAAATCCGAATTTGGCATTATTTCCACGAGAAAAGCTGATTTTGGATGGCAGCGACACAGGTAACCATTCAAAGTTTAGCTTTATTTTATTCATTTATTCAGTTTTTTGGATGTATTAACACATAAGTCCATTACAAGACAGTTTGAACAACAGAACTAACATGCAGGCTTAAAATAATAATAGACCATAGGAAAATAAAAGTACAGAGCACAAATACATGCAAATTACCAGACAAAAATTAAAAAATAACAAATATAAATAAAAATCATCAATAACTCACATTGTATTTTTCAAATAGGTTGAAGGTCTTTACAGCTTTAGAACTTTTGGAATGTCCAGACTTTTAAATAGACAGAATATTTATTAATTTCCCCAATGAAGAGAGAAAAATGGTTTATGATAATAAGATTTTGCTAAGAAAACTTTTAGATTGATGTCTTCTTTTTTGTTTAGAAAAACCAAAAATAAAGAGAAAGAAAAAGAAATGTTTAAGAGAAGATTAGTTTGCAAGAGAGTTAAAAGATATCAGACCAGTTTTTTTCACCATTTGAACAAGTCCAGAATAAGTAAGCTAAAGTTTCAGGAAGACTATTAAAGAAAAGCAACTGGTGTTGATATCCTTTTGGAATCAATGTGAAATAAAAGTTTTAACTGGGTAGTATTTATATGGTATTTTAAATAAAATGTGTCACACTTTATTAGTTAAGATCTGATAAGGTATCTATAAGCACCAAACCATTTTCCACAGTGTGCCACTAACTGAACTATTCCAGTAAGATGGAACATGGAGAGCAACGACAGAAAGTCGCTGAATAAGCAATTTGACATTTCTGTTATGTGATTGGCTGATAGAAAAGCATATCTTGCCTACATGTGTTTGAGAAGAATCCATATTTGTGACAACAGGAGGGAAAAACATTCCAATTCATGCCACCACATTGTAATTAATTTAATGAGGCTTTCTTTTCTAAAATCTAATAGAATTCTATCAACTTTTTTAAGGGTACAAAAGAGACGTCGCTAGATATCAGAGCCTGGACAAACTTTTAGCCTTTGAAAGGAGCATACTACCTTTTAAGAATAAATTTCTTTGAAGCAATAAGTTTAATTTTCTTTAAGTAAAAATTTGTCAGTCATCTTAGTTTTGGGTCTTTGGTTATAATAATCCCCAGATAAGTTAAGATAGTTATGTTGTTAACAAGATATTGTTCTTTCATAAAGCCAGATTGTGTCATCTGTAATTGAGTGTAAGACACCTTTTATTCTGTTGTCAGAATGCAGAGGTATTATTTTATAATCATTATTGAGAAGTGTCACTGGATGCCAGTTATCAGTTAAGAAATGACCCCTTTTA